>NC_056746.1:1004627495-1004889995 GCF_019279795.1 Protopterus annectens | reverse complement strand
TTGTGCACTCTCATTCCATCCAGTAGCCCCCCCCATTTCAATTTGCTCTCAGAATCATGGGTCCTTATTCCTTTTCCTTTCCCTTACCACTGCACTGTCCATCCCAAATGTCTCATTCCTCCAGTCTAGTATCCCACGGGCAGGATTTGCATTTCCAATCTTTCATTTGTCTCTTATCATTTATATTAATGCTTTTCTGATATAAGTTTGTGCTTCGTGAGTTTCATTTCCCTTCTCCATCAAATGCCACACATCTAATGATTCTCCAATGCCTGTTATTCCCACATTAGTTAGCATTATAGTTTTCCATTTTAATGAGTAAGTACCATCCTACATTAAGTAAAGTTGGCACATTTGCTTTGCTTGCTAGAACTCTTTTTTTAAAGTTGAATAGCGCCATTCCCTCTTGTCCTAACAGATGCTGCAGATTGTCTCATCTTTCTCTGGATTTTTTTTTTTGCTCTCCTGTATGAATACATTCATTTTTTTTTTTTATTTATACCCTGCCAAATTTATTTTGGGGTGTGGAAGTACACCTGCCCAATGTACAGTATCAGTGGGACCAAAAACATTTTTATAGCTAGTATTTTACTGTCCATTTTCATGATTATCATCTTCCACTGTCTTATCTTATTAATTTTCAGTTTCGTATCTTCCAAAATCTCCTGTGTCAAACTTTGGTGCACTTCTCATTAGCCAAACTCCAAGATAAATCTTCTTTTCATGCTTCCATTAAAAGGGAAACACCTGAACCAGACCCTGATAGGGTTAATAATTTACTGTCATCACCTTTCTTTCTCTAACATTATTTTGTAGCTGGCCAATTGATTGTAATTAAGTATTTCAGATACCTTGTACAACTCTTTGGTTTCATTATATATAAAGTTAAATTATCTGCAAACAATGCTATTTTTCCATGTGACTAGAGGTTCTAAATATAATCCAAAAAGAAAAATGGGAGTGGATATCCCTTACAAAGTCCCTATTGTATGTCTTAAGGCCTCAGAGTGTTCTCCTCCACATTTTATTCTTGCTTGTGCTCCTTTATGAATTCTTAACATTAGACACATCCATAACTTTCAACTGTCCAGATTTTCACCTCATATTTTTGGTCTGATCCTCATAAAATTTGTGGTTTTCTGGCAAATCACTGAGGACTAAAGGCACTAAAGAGTGACAGATATTTGAGTTTCAGACTTCATATCCTTCAGAAAATGCATGTTAACACAAAACCTGTTATTCTAGCAACTTTCTAAGTTTATAAGTACAATATTTAAAATCTGTCCCTATTTGTGGGCCTTTATTCCCCAATTGTTTTAGGCTTTGTACACATTTCTTTTGATACAAGGTTGAGAGTTATGGTAATATCCTGCCTCCTAGAAATTCAGATGCTTGCAATGCTATAGTTAGGAGGCCCCAGCTCACCCTGTCAAATGCCTTTCCAGCCTCTAATCCAGTCAGCATCAAAGGTTTATTATATATTTCTGCATCTTTTTGTATGAATAAAGTTCTTTTAATATTATCACATGCCTCTTATCCTTCAGTTAACCCAAACTAGTCTACATCTATCATTCTTATCAATATTAGAGATATCCTCTGTGCCATTATTGTAATAAAAGACATTATATTCATGGTCTGGGATGAATACGGACCTGTATAATCAAGAATGAGGCAGGTCCTTCCCCTCTTAAAGCAATATTACCATCACATCACATCATCCTTCCATGATTTTAAGACCTTATCCCCTTTTATAATGCCTATTAAGTAATCTGTTCCATGTCTATATTATTTCTGTCTCTTTTCTCTTCCAAATGTCTATACATATGTCATCCAAGTCCAGTGTTTTTCCTGTTTTCTGATTCCTAATCACTGCCTTGATGTCATCACACTGAAATATTAAGTTTGAAGGTCCAGCCTACCTTAGAAAACATTATGAGAAAAGGCTGTCCCCAAGGAATCCACATTCCACATCCATCTATTTCACATTCAGTAGTCTTATCCTCTAATTCTGGGTACTTAGTGCAATCACTCTAAATGCATTTAGCAAGGCACACAAGAAAGTTTACATGCAATAATGAAGACATACCGTTTCTCCCTCCAACACAAAACATTGCACTTACAGCATTGAAAAGAGAAATGAATACATCCAGGGAATGCTAAGGCAGTGATGAGAATATTAGGATGTAAGCTGCCTGGAACAGTTATTCTGTTTAGCCTTATCACAGTTACCCAATGACTAACAGAATTGTTCCAGACATTCCATACTTCCCTTACACATTACAGCAATTTCAGCTGTATTCATTTTTTTTTAATTTCTGTTTCATTGTTTTACTAAGGACAGAAGTGCTTTTGCCACCAGAACAGTGTCATTTGGTCACACCCTTCACATCCCCACAGTGGAAAGTGCATGAGCATCAGCTTTGAAAGTGTTAATGTTTTAAGTCTTATCTATATTTATTTTATTTATTTATTTATTTTACATTTGTTTACCGGGACAGTCCGACTGGATACATGTCTATTTTCAGCAGAGGCCCGGGGAGAAAAGCTCTACATGGTCAAACATGCAAAAGGTTACACAAGAAGTTAGAAAACAATTAGAATATATAAAAAAATGTGGTAATATACCTTATGTACATTGGTTTAGAAGTGTTCCCTAGTAGGGAGTCATAGTTCATATGGACAGACATACAAAGGTTACACAAAAAGTTAGAAAACAATTAGAATATATAAAAACAAAGTGGTAATATATCTTATGTACATTGGTTTAGTAATGTTCCCTAGCAGGGACTCACATTTCTCATGGACAGACACAATTACAAGTAAGAGTGGATACATAGCATGGTGATGTAATTAGATGTTATGATAATTACTGATTATGCTATGATAATTACTGATTATGCTATTGTTTTATAACTTAATCCAGGTTGGTACATGGGCATAGCCAGTTCAATTTGAGATACTGTCTGAGCTTTTTTTTAAGAGACTTTTGGAGGATTGTAGGGTTATATAGTTTGGCAAAGCATTCCAGGTTTTGCCAACAAAGTTGGTGAACAGGGATTCACCAGCTGAGTTATTAGCTTTGTGGGTTTGGACCATTAATTTGTTGGCTAACCCTAGGGATCTCAGGTTGCTATATGGCTTAATAATATTTATAAGAGAGGGGGTATCTTTAGGGTGGTACAGAACTTTGTGCGCTATTAGGAGTTGATTGAATTGAATTAAGCTGGGCAGTTCTAGCCATTCTAGTTGTTTCAGGTTCTGGCAGTGATGGGTTTTATAGGTGGAGCCAGTGGCGAATCTGGCAATATGGTTGTAGGTATGGGACAGCTTACTTAGTTCGGTTTTACTGAGGTTTGAGGTGAGGCATATAAAAGAGTAGAGAGTAGGTGTGATCAGGTGATTTCAGTCCTAGCCAGTGGGGTTAAGAGTGTCTTGTTTCTATACAGTGATCCAAGCTTCTTATTGATGGTCTGTATGGTTTTGTTGACCTGTAGGTCAAATTTGAGATTATTGTCTATGATAACCCCTAGAAGTTTAATGTGTTGATCTGGGGTGATAGTGGTGCCATTGTTAGACATGACAGAGAATGAAAGTGTGGCAGATCTACTAGTGGGGGTGAAGAGTAGAAGTTTAGTTTTATTGGGGTTCAGATGTAGGCATTGGTTGGCGAGCCAGTTCTCAATAGTGTTAAATGTATTTTGGGTTAAGATTTGTAGTTCGGATGGGGAGGTGGCTGAACAGATGAGAGTGGAATCATCTGCATATTGAATACAGGTAGCTTTAGGGATAGCAGTGTGAAGGTTGTTGATAAAAATAGAGAAGAGTAGTGGGCCTAGTATGGAGCCTTAAGGGACACCACATGTAAGAGGTAGCTGACTGGAGAGTTTGCCCTGCCATAGTACCGCCTGTTGTCTACCAGTTAGGTAGGACTGGAACCACTGGATAGTGTGCGTGTTGAGGGAAATGGATTTTAGAGAAAGAATGAGAAGTTCATGGTTGACCTTGTCAAAGGCTTTTGATAGGTCAAGGAAGAGGGCGGAGGTTAGCCTATTGTCATTTATATTATTGTTTATGGCATTAGTAAAGGAAAGGAGGGCTGAGGTGGTGTTGTGGTATGGCCTGAAGCCATGCTGGGAGTTGGATAGTAAGTTATTCTGTGTAAGGTATTGCATTAGTTGCTTGTGTACACATTTCTCCATTATTTTGGCTAGTGGGGAAAGAATGGCAATGGGTCTATAATTAGATATGTCTGAAGAGCTACCACCTTTATGGAGTGGGATGACGTGGGATATTTTCCAGAAGGAGGGGATAGCATTTTCGGATAAGGTTCTGTTGATAAGGATAGATATGGGATATGCAATGGCGTCTGCAGCTATTTGTAGGTACTCTGCAGGGAGGAGGTCAGCAGCGAGGGTGGTAGGTTTTAGTTTTTTTAGGAAAATTTTGATAAAACTAGTGGATATTGGTTGGAGGCTAAATTCGAGGTGATTAGTGGATAAATTAGGCGTGTGGTTTAAGTTTGTGGAGGTTAGGTGATTTGCTAGGGATTGGATTGTTTCGTTGAAAAATTTATTATAAGCACTAGCTATGGTCTCTGGGGAACTATGGGTATGGTTAGCCGGTATTGGGGTGGTAGAATGTCCTAGATGAAGTAGTTGATTTAAGCCTGCCCAGAACTTTTGGGGGTTGCTTTGTTTTTTTTTGTAGGATATTATGGTAGAAGCTTTTTTTAGCCAGTAAAATAGATTTTTTTTGTGTCATTCCTGATTTGACGATATTTTAAATGGTCAAGTGGGGCTTTGGTTGTTCTCCAGCTGGCCCAGGCTCTGTTGCTAGCTTTGATTTTAGATTTGGTCTCTTTTGTGAGCCATGGTGCTGTGTCTGATCTAGATTTTTTGTACGTTCTGGAGCATGGGAATCAAGGATACTTAAGAATTTAGTGTTAAAATGAGCTACAGCCTCTTCTAATGGTGGATTTTTTAAATTTTGACCAGTCAGCTGTTTGTAGTTCATTTAGGAATATTGCAGTGTCAAGGTTTTTTTCTGTTTCTCACTGTTTTATATTTGGTCTGGTGAGGGTTTCCTACCTTATGTTTTATGATGTAGTTTATAAAATGGTCATTAAGGTTATCAGGGAGAGTGCCAGCAGTATATAACTGGGGTTGGTTGTTAACTAGGATCCAGTCCAGGATACTTTCCCTGTTGGTTGGTTTGTTTATCCTAGTGGGAGAGGTTATGGTCTGTTTAAACCCAGATAAGTTTATAGGAGTGAGGGGGATTTCAGAGGAGCAGGGGTGCCAGTCGGTGTTAAAGTCACCAAGAACTATGGTTTCTTGGGGATAAGTAGTGGATAACCAGTACAGGATATCCTCTAGGGTATTTAAGTTGTTGCCTGGCGAAATGTATCCACAGACAATGTTTAAACATTTGTACTGGTTAATCTGTAATTTGGTTATGAGTAGTTCAGCATTGTTGAATTGGGGTGGTTGAATGGTGTCTCTGTTAACAGTTAGAATGTTTTTGTAAAGGACTGCTATCCCACCTCCTTTCTTAGTAACACGGTCTAACTGGTGTATATTATATCCTGGGGGTAGTATCTCATTGTCAGTAGTACTAGGTTTTAGCCAGGTTTCCATAAGACACATAATGTCTGGGGAGTGGGTTGCTAGGAGGGCATGTAGGTTGGGAATCTTATTGTTAATACTTCTAATATTTAGGTGAAATGCTAGGAGGGAACTATTTGGAGTAAAAAGGGCTAGCCTGACTGTGGGGGTTGTGGTAAGGGAGTGGAGGTTATTGGGTGTGGATGGGCCAGGGCTGGGATGAATATCCCCGTGTGTTATAAGGTTATAGTGACAGGGTATTCTAAGCTTTAGGAGTTTGTTTATTAGTTTTATATAGTCTTTGTCTTTAGGATTGTGTTTTGTGGTTTTACAGGGGTGATATATTATTGAGGGTCATATATTCGGTTTGCTGGGGATGGCAAAGTGTTTGGTGTTATGGGTGTAGTTGTGAATGTCTGTTTGACCTTGTGGGTAGTGAATACCATGGTCCAGTATTTGTTCGCAGGCAGTAAGATGGTAAAAATAGAAACAGTATAGGCATTAGGGTAATTAGTATTTTTTTTTACTTGTTTGCATTTTGTTGGGGGGGTGGGATAAATTTGATGGCTGATTGTGCTAACAGGGTGTGGAAGCATGGAAGAGAAGAAAAATGGGTGTGGGGGAAGGGCTGTTCAATGATTGGATCTTAGTATGAGGGGAGTGGCTGAGCGTAGTTTAAATGTAGGAGTAGTGGGGCCTCCCATAGAAGTCATTATTTTTATGGGAAATTAAAGACAAGAAAGGCAATATGATTCAAACAGACATCAAAAAAGTCAAAAAAAAGAAGTTATTTATTTACTTTATTATTAACTTCCATTTGTTGACCAGGATAGTCCAACTGGGCAAAAACTCCTTTCAGCAGAGGCCGTGGGAGAAAAGTGCCATGTTTACATATTAAAACATAAAACATTAGAAACATAGTATGTAATTACAATTTTTAAATTCCCTAAAGTGGGTTTGAGAAATACAAAAAATTTCCAAAAACATACATAGACATGAGCAAAGGAAAATACTCCAAAAGCATACATATGATATATACAAAAATAGGAGCAGAAATTCAAATGTTAGCTATACATGAGTAGAAAGAGAATACTTATAAGAGTACATAGTTAGAGTGAAGAGGTAGCAGGATTATCCAGGTGCAGAGAAGGAGCAGGACCAAGAGGTGGACATGCATTGTTTGAGTCCAGCTTTAAAGGATTACAATTGTTTTAGTTGTTGTAGTTCAAATTAAGAGATATTAAGAAATTAAGAGATATTTATTTCCTGGTTGTTTAAAGAAGGACAATTTTCAGTTTTCATTAGTAAGGATGGGAGCTGCATAAATAAGTGATGGGAGAAGACAGGAGGATGCTATGGTTTTCCCAGGAGATTGTGAGAGATATGAACTAGCTCGATAAAGTGCACTAAGTTTTTTGTGTGTCTTTATGGCTTGAAAACATGATGCTCAAACTTTTGGTTTTAAATTACAGTAACATGTTTCTATTGCAATATTATCTAATTATGTAATGCTAAAGGTTTGGTTTTGTTGTTGATACTGTTTTGGTAAGAGTAGCATTAGCTTGGTTTCCTTTGAATTTAGGATTAGGTTGGAGGTGTATAACCATGACTCAATAGCTGAAAAGGGTTCTTGAGTTACCTGCTGAAGGTATAGTAAGTTAGGACCTGGAAGGATAAGGTTAGAGTCATCAGTGTATTACACCTTGCTGGCATGCTTGGTTCTATTGTGGAGATCATTTATAAGGATATTAAACAGTAATTGTTCTATGATTGATCCTTGAGGAACACCAACAGAGATAGGGAGAAATGTTGAGTATTTGCTTTGTCATTTTACAGCTTGCAACCTATTTGCTATGTAGCTCTGAAACCACAATATGAATGAATGATCAGGTCCTAAAGAAAAGAGTTTGGTTAGCACATTTTGATGAGAAACTGTATTAAAGGTCTTAGATCTAAGAAAAGAGAAGAGATTAGGTTGTCTCCATTTCTGTGAAAGTTTGTGCTGTTAGTGAAACTGAGGAGGTTAGTGTTCATGCTATGTTGAGGATGTAAACCATGTTGAGTTTGAAAAAGATTATTATTAATAAGTTAATTGAGAAGCTGAGAATGGACACATTATTCAAGAACCTTAGACATATAAGATAAGATAGCTATAATTCTATACTTGGGAAAATTCGACAGAATTTCCACTTTTAGGGAGGAGAATGATCAATGTTTTCCTTTGTGAGGGGACATAGGGTTCTCTATCATTGACTGGTATGTCAGCATTGAAACAGGATAAGTAAGGAGTAAGTAAAGATATCTGCTGCCATTTTAATTCAAGATATCTGCTGCCATTTTAATACATTCACCTTGTAGATCATCAATGATGAGGTCGGTGGGTTTCAGGTTTTGAAGATATTTTTTAATGGTAGCCACTTGAAAAAAGGAGAATTGTTTTCAGCACAGATTGGTTGGCTGAAGGGAGTATCATGATTATCTTTGATTAAGCTACATACTGTTTCCACAAATTGATTATTGAAATGAGTACTGATACTACCAGTAGTGCTGTTTGCACTTGACAGAGGTGTAGCAGTGTGGCCAAGGTGGAGTATGTTTACTGTATGTGGCCTAGAGCAGTTTGGAATTGTTTTGATATTTTAGCTGAAAACTCATATAAAAGTATTCTTTACCTGATTTGATTTGTTTTTATGCATGGCTTACATGCTGTTTAAAAATTTTAAAAATCTGTAAACTATTTTACTAAAGTGCCATTCCTTCCAGGCGTTACCTCTTTGTAACATAAGTTGTTTGGTTTGTTTGGTTGACCAAAGTGTAGAGTTTGATTTAACTCTATTTCTACAAATGGGAGTAAGATTGTTGAGAATGTTGAGAAAAACTGCATTGACGTAAGTGAGTGCTGCAACAGACAAGATCTTAAGTTTGTTTCATTTGATGGGGGATAGATGAGAGATAAAAGTGTCCATGTTAAATTAAGTAAGATTGTGTACTTTGTTATATAGAATTGTTTTGTTTGCATTACTATGGTGTCATACTATAAAAGTTGGAAGAGGATCGATCACTAATTATATTAGGGAGGCACAATGACCCAAAGACTTAAGTACAGACTGTGTTTGGTTTTACAGAGGAGTTTCTAGTGGGACTGAGTGTGCACCAGGATTCATCTCTGAGCCCACTGATGTTCATACTGGTGGTGGACTACATTAGCAAACAGGTTGGGGAATACAGATCAACAAAGCTGCTGTATGCATACAATGTGGCATTACAGACAGACTCTGAGCAAGAACATCAGCAAAGAAGGATATGCAAATGGAATGCAAAACTGAAGGCACATGGGATAAAACTGAGTACAAATAAGACAGCTGTAATGGTAGCAAATGGTGGAAATTAGAAGAAGCTGAGAAATGAGATAGAAGAGAAAACAGTGGAACAGGTTAATAACTTCAAGTAACTGGGAGGGGTGGTTGAAGAGAAGAGAGGTCTGAATGAGAAGGTCAAAGCTAGAATCAGAAGGGCTGCAGCCAACTGACACAGTATCAGGTGTAGTATATGACAGAAGAATGCCAAAGAAGCTGAAAAGTAAGGTGATATGACCAGTACTACTGTATTTTATAGAAACTGGGGCCATAAAAGCAGAGGAGTTGAGGAAGCTAGAGGTGATGAAGATGACGTGCCTGAGACAAGTGGTAGGATGCACACTGTGGGACAGATGAAGAAATGAGGACATAAGCTGAAGTCAAAGTAGCTCCAGTTGCAGAAATAGTCAAAGAAAACAGATCACAGTAATTTGGGCACATGCAGAAAAGCAGAAGACAATCTGGTTAAGGAGATTTGGGACAGACAGGAAGAATGCAAGAAGTTCTCCAGTTCGATTCTCAGCTGGGGCACCTTCTGTGCATGTCCTCCCAGTGTTCACATGGGTTTCCTCTGGGTGCTTCAGCTTCCTCCCACATTCCAAAAACATGTAGCAGTGGATTGGACACTCTAAATTGACCAGATGTGTGATTATTTATAGGTTCATAGGTTCATACTAGGCTATCTGCCCTAGGGCATTTATAAGCCTAGCCAGAGTATGTTTGGCTTTCGCCACCCATTTTAAATTAATTTTGCTATGCCCTTTTTCGAGGTTAGTATACTGTGCCTCTGTCTAACAGTGACACAGAAGTGATACCCGGGGTAAACCTACGATCTCCCATCCACTCATCAAGATTCCTCTTGAAGAGAGTCAATGAGGGACTCTGCCTTACCTGGACTGAGATTTTATTCCAGAGTGAAGGGAGCCTCTGGGTTATGAATCTGTCCTTCCAGCATGTCCTATTTATTTCAGTGCTGAGGTTCAAGTCTCTTGAGCGTGTAGCTCGATGGGATTTGGATTTTTTGAGGTGCAGCATGTCCCTTAATTCCAGGTTGGACATGGCTTTATATGTCAGGCACAGGTCGCCCCTGAGCAGGCGGTATGCCACTGAGTAGAGCTGGAGTTTCTTTAACCAGGCAGCATACGGCATCTGTTTGAGCTCTTTGATCCTCTTGGTGAGGTACTTTTGGGGTCTTTCCAGTTGCTGCAGGTGTTTGGTAAGGTACATCACAAAAGGGGCATTGTACTCGATTATGGGCCTGATGAGGGATGAGTAAAGAGGCACGATGACCTCCCCTAATCTAGATGTGAAACCCTTCATGATTAGGTGGGCTATATAAAATGTTTTTCTAACCACTTTGGCCACGTGGTTGTCAAATGAGAGATTGCTATCAACTTGGGTCCCCAGGTCCCTAATTACTTCTTCTGTACTTAATGGATTACCACCTATGTGGTAATTTGTGGGCACTTTGTTTTTGCCAAAGGGGATGACTATACACTTTCTGGCATTTAGCTTGAGGCCATGGCTCTGGCACCAGTTGTCTGTTTCTATGAGGCCCTTTTGGAGGATGCTTGTGTCAGCTAGAGAGTCGATTATGGCACCCAGTTTGCAGTCATCTGCAAACTTGGTCAGCCACAGTCCTTCTGTGTTGGCCTGTACCTCCAAGAAATATATACTGAACAAGAGAGGTCCCAGGACTGAGCCTTGTGGGATGCCACTTTTAACTGGTTTGGAGTCTGACATGGCTCCAGCAATTCTAACCATGTGGGTTCTGTCCTTGAGCCAGTTTGCAACCCATCTAGTGACATAGGGGTTTATATTTAAGCTGGTGAGCTTATCTATAATGCCCGAGTGGGGTATTGTATCGAAGGCTTTTGTGAGGTCCAGGTAGGCTGTGTGGACCACCTTCCCTTTGTCAATGGCCTTGGTGACTGTTTCAAAGAAGTCGACCAGGTTTAAGAGGCAGGATCTGCCCTTAACAAAGCCAAACGGGGTAGGATCCAGTGTCTGTAGGTCCCCAATATCTTTATTTATGAGGTCCATGATGATCCTTTCCATAGCTTTGCAGACCAAGCTAGTCAGGCTTATGGGGCGATAGTTTCCAGGGTCCATTGAGGCACCACCTTTGTGGAGAGGGACCACTGTTGCTGTACGCCACTCTTTGGGTACATATCCTGTAGTCAGGCTGAGATTGAACAGTAGTTTTATGTTTGCGTTTAGCTCTTCTTGGAGTTCATGTAGGATGCAGCCCGGGACACCATCTGGTCCCATTGATGCTGTGTTTTTTGCTTTGGAGAGGGCGGCTCTTACCTGAGCATCTGAGATGTCAGGGGGGGCAGCACTCTGCTGGGATAAATATTTGCCCTTTTGGTGGGGGGGGGGTTGCGCTGAACCTGTCAGCTAGGATGTTGGCAATGTCTGTGGGTTCGGTGTATTTTTTGTCATTTTGGACTAATTCTGAGCATATCTGGGAATTCCCACCCAGGTTCCTAACATAACTAAAGAAAGCCTTGTGATTATCCTTAGTGTCCTGTGCAATTTTTCTCTCGAAGCTGGCCTTAGACGATTTTATGAGTGCCCTTAGTTTTTTGCTAATACTGATCAGAGATGCCTTCCCTTTTTGGGATTTTGCTCTATCATGTAGTAGCTTCCTCCTTCTAATGTATAGTTTGTTTATGGCTGGGGTCCACCAGACAGGACGTCTGCCTTTGGAGGATTGGGTCTTGGTTTTATTTGGGATTGTGTGATCCATACATTCCTGAAGGTGTTCATAGAATGCATTTATAAAGGATTCTGCAGTCTGGGCCGTATTTTCCACAGGCCCGGGGGCTTTGAAGGATTCCACCTCGGTTTTGAGGAGTGTGAAATTTGTTTTAGAGAAGTTTTTCACTGTGGTTTTCTGGGCAGGGGGTGGGGTCGGGATGTGAATATCCAGTGAGATCAGTTTATGGTCTGATCTTACCAGTGAGGGATACACTTCTGGTCTGGAGCATAGAGTCCCCATGTTGGTGATGATCAGGTCCAGTATGTTTTCCCCTCTTGTGGGAGTGGTAACAAGTTGTTCCATAGCATTTGAGTTTATGAATTCTAGGAACCTTTGGGCTAGGGTGTTGGAGCTGGAGTAATGTTCCCAGTCTATGTTTGGGTAGTTGAAGTCGCCCAATATAATGGTGTTTGTAGAGACCTTCATATTTTCCAGTGTTCTCAGGAAGGCCGAGTGGGGTTCCTGGGTTTGGGAGGGTGGTCTGTAGCAGGCTATAAACTGGAAGGCAGTTTTACCCACTGTTAGTTGCACATGGATAGTCTCTGATGCTTCGTGCTTTGCCACCAACCTGGAGGTGTGGGTATCTTTGATGAATATCGATACTTCCCCTCCTTTTGTGGTTCAGTCCAAGTTTTGGGGCTGAAAAGCATGGTATGAGGTATAACCTGGTAGTGCTGGGGTGCTCTCGGGAGCCCTGAACCAGGTTTCTGTTACTGCACAGATATCGATGTTCTCCATGCTAAGGAGAGTTTCAAGTGCATGCATCTTGAGGTTTAGACTTCTGGCGTTGAGTAGCATTACTCTTAGTTTCTTATCCCTTGTGATACCTATGGAGGTGGGTTTGTCTTTTGAGCCTTGCCTAAAAAAGGCACTATGGGGTTGCAAGAGCCTTTGCCAATATCCGAAAGCCCAGGGGTGACAGGTGCAAGCCGTCCCTAGCGAAGCATCGTGGCTTGTCGAGCATATCATCCCAGGCTGACAGGCATTGGATCCCCTTTGAATGACACCAGTACTTAAGTCAATTGTTGAAATTGATCATCTTGTCTTCATATTGTGGCATCATTCTTGGTGAGGGTAAGATGCTACTCAAGGTCAGGGTCATACCAGCCTGGGCTACATGCTCAGAGAGCTCCTCTATGTCTCTTTTCATTTATGCAAGTGTGTGGTATGGAAAAACAACCACAGCACGGCTAACCACCCAGTGTTGTGAACTTTGGTTCTAGATGATTATCACTGTTGAAATGACACCCCGACCCCATGTACAAAAATAGGAAAAGGGGTTGTGGATGGATGGATAGATGGATGGAGGAAGAAGGCAATAGTAAAGAAGGGTATCCAGCAAGCAGGTGGATGGATTTTGTGAGAGAAGACATGCAGCAGTCAGGCACAAGTGTCAAAGAAGGCTGAAGAGTGGTATTGAATAGACAAAGATGGCGACAGTTGACACAATATCCCAACCCCATGTAGAAAATGAGAAAAGGGGGGGTGGTTGATGATGATGATGATGATGTTGATGATTGTTATTTTTCCATGTATCTAGCTTAGTGTAGAGCAGCTAGTTTTCCTGCTGAGAAGCATTATCCTAAGAATGTTGTTTTAGATGATCATAGACCTCTCCTCCCAGCCATCAACTCCAAACTCTGATTGCACCACCCCTCATAGATCACAAAAAATGGGATCCACAACCATGGATGTGCACTTTCTTACTGTTCCTGTAGACAGTCTGGTGGAAACAGGCATTTTCTGACAATATAACAATTATTATATGTTTACTGACATCCACCTTATTCTTAAGCAGACTGACACAGTTTGCGAGAGATGTAATTACATTATGTCTTTGGAGACAAAGCAATTGCATACAAACATTGATATCTCCAAACAGGTTGCCAGTAACACACACTCTATACCTACTATGGCTCAGACACATAAACTCACATATGCTGAGGTTCTTAAATGCAATATAACTGCACCTCAAAGGCCTCCCATACACTACTCTCAGCAACCTCCCAAACACTCTACAAAGATTACACTTCCCAGGCACATACAACCACATCTCACAATATCTCAGCCTCTAAACCCTTAAGACAAACTGCCACACAACCCAATATATTAATGATTGGAGACTCTATTGTGAGATACACTGATGCCCCTCTCACCAGGCTGAGCAAGGGAACAGTCATGTCAGTTGCCTATTGGGACAAGGATACATCAGATCACATGCACTCAGGACATGGTACCACAAGTACCAGTATAATTCTGCCATAGCCCATGTGGGTGGCAATGACCTGAGACATAGCTCCTTGGACTATATGAAGATAGAGACATGACAGAGCTTTCAGATTATGTGAGCCTAGAATTCAACAGCATTCTACTTTCTCCAAGGATGATACTACAATATAAACAGAAGATTATTTATTTTATCAATTGATTTAGTTACTGGTGTCATTCTTAGATGGTCCAATATCTGTCAGCTTCAGAGTACACGATCAACAGACCAAGCTGATTAGCTATGGATGGTCTGCACCTGTCCACACTAGGCTTTCGGATATTGCTCCAAAATTATCCACCCCTATAGTGTCTTTTTTAGGCAATTCAAATATAATAAACCTTCCAACATAGTAAATTCAATGCAAGATAAAAATAAAGGTGTTACTGCTCAATGTTAGGAGTCTCAACAAGAAGCTCCATTCCCTAGAAGCACTAGTCATCCTGAAGAGTGTTGACATCTGTGCAGTTACTGAGACATGGTTTAAAGCTATGGAAGCACCCCAGAAGTAAAAGGTTATAATACGTTCCACACATTTAAACCAGCTACAGTACAAGAAGCAACAAGAGGTAGAGGTGAATCAATCTACATAAAAAATAAGCACACCTTAAGATTGGAAAAACAATATGACATTGTTAAGAATATTTCCCACCCCCAGGAAATACCCTCTACCATTGCTCCCCCAACTATCACTAAAGAACAGGTCTTCACTGCACTCTCCAGAGCTAAAAACATTACATCAATGGGTCCTTATAATATCTCAGAATACCTCCTAAATAACTTAAAACATGACCTGTCAGGCCCAATAGAATCTCTATTCAACCACAGCCTCCAAACAGGCTTCATCCATAGGGAATGCAGGACTGCAACAGTCATCACTCTACACAAATCCAGACCATCAACAGACCCAAGAAACTACAAACTCATCAGTTTTACTAGTCTTATATACAAGGCCATGGAAAGAATTATTGTGGACCTGATAGACACAGAAAAGTCCATTATTGCTGATATGCAGTGGCAAATTTCACATAATAATAATAATACTGTTGATTTTTTATGTGGCTGGGGTAGGCAATGTCATGCTATTGTTGAATATTATTATTGCTACCTATGGGTCATTAGCCACTCAGAGTTTGTGAATTTGCAAAGACTCTGTAATTATCATTACTGTTTTCCAAGGAATGAAGTGCATGCATAGGAGAGCAATCAGTTGAAATACATTACTGCAGCCATTGTTTCTTTCATTGTGATCTCAGTCAATCACTCAAGCAGCATACAGTCAGAAGGGGTAATTTTCAGAATGAATGGTGGGGAGGAAGACTAAGTATAAAAGCAAATAGAAATGATTCTCATTGCTCTTAAATTGTTATTGATATGGCTTGCCAGATAGGAACAATGCATGTAAATTAAACAAGCATATAGAAATATGTTTTTAACAATCATTTTTTTCATAGTGATCAGGGATAGGAGTTCAGGAGGCAGACTGTTTGAAAGTAATGGCAATGACATGATTCTTGTTAAATGGATATTGTTATATATTGCTATTGAAAGGAAGTGTATGCATTTGAAAGCAACAATATTACATGCATTACTTCAGCTATTATTTCTTTTGTTTGATTATGGTCAAACATCTCACTTAAATAATACCCCCTTCAAATATGCAGGTGAAGAACAATCATTATTTAATATTGCACCTGACTAATGGAATAATCTGCCATTGTACAGGAAAAAGAAAAACACTCTTCTAATCTTCCAGAAAAGTTAAATGACCACCTCTTTGCTGAAAATAAGTGTATATTTTTAGATTCTGGTTGATTGTATTTCAAACTATAACAGGTATGATAGAAACCTGAGCAAATGATGGCAGGGATATGAAGATCCCAGGATAACAGTTCCTTGGATAAGGCACAGGACATCTGTAGTCTGCATTAGGTAGAGACTAAATTATGAGATACTTGAGAACAGAGAAGCAGAGCAGGAAATAGGTATGCCTTAAAGGCTACTATCAGACAAGAAGTAAAAAGTCTGACAACTGCTAAGATACAACATTCTGACCAATGCATGTTGAAAGAGAAGACAATGAACAAGTAAAGAATAAAGTCTTGAGACAGGGAAAAGGCAGCTGCACTGATAAGAGACTTTCGCCAGCTAGAATAAGACTGCTGAGCTCCTACAGCCAATCCAGGAAGATTGAGTGAAACAGTGGAGGGGCAAGTCCACGAGTGATTCATTCACAAAGAACAGGAAAGTATGAGGAAAGGATAAAACATTGACCCTAATACTTAGTATGTATGAGGGGATTACAGACCTCAGAACTAAAAGTAAAAGTTCCACTGGTCAACAGTGACCATGTAATAGGTGTCGCTCATCCGGTCAGGATAAAACAGATGAACATTCGTGTGTTCAGTTCAAGCAGCTTTATTAAACACAAACACATCAGCAATGAAGCTTGGTAACTTAAACTTAAATAAACTTATAAAAGACTGACTACCACACTTATACATGTCTGGGTTGCTCTGAGATCTAGAGTCTGTATCACAGGTACAATTCTGCGATATCATTTTTGATACAAGATGTCTGAGGTTTCTCCTGTACTCTATACCCTCAGATTCCACTAAGTAGAATCTTGGCTTGGTACATATACCTCTCACTTGACCAATTCGATCAAAGCCTTTCGCCATTTGCATCCTCACTCTCTCTTCTTCTATTAATGGGCAAAGAAATCTGCTCATTTTATCATATCTGGACTTCTGAGAAGAATGCTTCTTAAAAAGCTGGGCTTTAATTGCTCTGTTGCTTTTAGCATTAGGGATCAACAATCTATAACTATTAGGCAAGGTTGTTCTGGTTTGCCTAGATAGAAGTCCTCACTCCTCAGAAAATATTGCTACCTCATTCAACACGCACTTCACCCAAACCATACTATCACTAGCTAAACAACACAACCCCCCTCCCCTCCAACCCACACCTTCAACTAGTAATCTCCCACCTGCCTTCTCTTTTTCTCCTGTACCTACCTCCAACATAAAAAAAAAACTCTTAACTAAACTTAAGCCCACCAAATTAGCAGCAGACAACCTCCCAAGTGAATACCTACAAATCGCAGCTGATACTCTGGCCTACCCAGTATCCATCTTGATTAACCGATCCCTGTCAGAAAGTTACGTTCCCACACTGTGGAAAGTATCACATATAATTCCCCTCCACATAGGCAGACCCTCCACAGAACTAACCAATTACCACCCCATAGCTATTCTCTCTCCACTCTCCAAAATACTAGAGAGATGCATTCACTCTCAGGTCTCAGACTACCTCCTTACTAACAGCCTCCTTTCCAATACTCAGCATGGTTTCTGACCAAACCATAGCACCATCACTGCCTTACTCTCCTTTACTAACACTATCCTTCAGCATAAAAACAACGGCTATCTCTCCTCTGCTACTTTCCTAGACCTGTCTAAAGCATTTGACATGGTCCCACACAAACAACTTATCTCTGTCCTCAATAACCTATCCTTCTCTCAATCAGTCACCAGCTGGTTTCAGAGTTACCTGTCTGACCACCAACAATCAGTTGTATGGCAGAATGACATATCTCCCCGGGTCTATATTATATCCTCGAACGCTTAAAAAAGTGAACGCTGTTTGATCAAACTTATTTTCGCGAAACTGCAAAATATCGAAGCAGCAGAAACTCTAATTTTTTCCTAGGGAAAGAATTCGGTTGTCCGTTTCTGTTGCTTAGGTATTTTCAGTGTTATGGTGGAAAGTTACCGGTTGGATTCAGGTAAGTGTGCGATTGTGTGGATGTGAGTGTTAGGGTGATTTAGGTGAGTTAGGGTTAGGGCTCGGGTTAGGTGTGTGTACGATTGAGTGGACATGAGGGTTAGGGTGGATTTAAGTGAGTTAGGGTTAGAGAGCGGGTGAGGTGAGTGTGCGATAGTGACGGACCTTAGGGTTAGGGTTTGGGTTAAGGTAAGTGGGTAGTTAGTGGTGTGTGCATAGTTTAGTGTAGGGTTAGGTATCATATTTTAGGTGCATGTGTGTGGATTTCTGTTTGTTTGGTGTGCTTGTGCTGCATGTATGTGTTTTGGATCAGCGATTTTTTTCCCTGGGAAAAAAAATCGCTGATCTGACAGTTCGAGATTGTAAGCTTTCACTTAAATTAGGTCGATCAATCAGCGTTCGCTTTTTTAAGCATTCGATGATATAATATAGACCCTATCTCCCCAACTATCTGTCTCCATAGGGGTTCCCCAAGGATCCATCCTTGGACCCCTACTCTTCTCTGTTTTCACTAATAATCTAGCCTCTGCCACCAAACATGGCACACTCATACAATACGCAGATGACTCAACCATCATCTGTTCAGCCCAGTCCCTACTCAAACTGCAAAAAGTCACACAGGAAGCCTTTTCCTCTGTTGAAACTTGGTTATCCGATGCCCAATTAATACTCAACCCAAACAAAACGAAACTACTCATCTTCCAACCTACCAAACATACTCAAAACAACTCTCACTTTAACATCACAGCAAAAGACAACACCACTATACACCCAACAGAACACACCAAATTGCTAGGAGTGGAAATAGACAATAAACTAAAATTTGACATTCACATATCCATGACCATAAAAAAAGTCCACAAAAAACTAGGAGCGTTATACAGAAATAAGCAACTTCTCACCAAAGCAGCAAAGATTTCAATAGCAAATTCCCACCTTATCTCCACCCTACTTTATGCCTCTCCAATATATACCAACCTAAGGCAATGCGATCTAAACAAGCTAAATTGCCAAATTCGCCACAGGGGCATCCTATCGTAGTCACCACTGTCTCTCACTTGCTGAACTGGGCTGGCTTGTACTCCCTCACCTCCTGTTACACCACATGTTACAATAAGAAGTTCCTGCTGTATAATAAGTACTAGGCTTATGAGCATCGGAGCTTGCTATAATCTAGGTAGTTAGTGGAGTGGAAAGAAAGGTAGTGGTTGGATGGGGTGGGTGATATTAGAGTGGGAGTTGCAAGGGCATAGCCAGCATGTTTTTAGTTTTAACTTCTTCTTGTAACATTTGTTAATGTCTGTTATGTACTTCACAGATGATGATTCTAGTTGTCTACTGATGTACTATGTTCTTCATCTGTAAATATGTTGTAAGTAATTGCTATGTTAAATTGTTAATCGCTATGTAATCCAATGTAACTACTGTCTGTTTATTTTAACTGTGGTGCTTTTCTCCCCGAGCCTCCGTTGAAAATGGACCTACGTCCAGTCGGACACTCCCGGTCAACAAATATAAATAAATAAATAAAAGTCTCTGAGCAGGTGAGCCTAGAAGGTTGTCATGGGGTATAATTCTGAGATTGAGTAAATTCAAGAAGATATCGGTATTGTCACGCTTTGACCTCTCCAGTAATTGCTTTGCATTCTGTACTGGACATTCAGCAAGGCCGTTTGACTGAGGATATTCAGGACTGCTAGTAACATGGATAAATTACCACTCTTTAGCAAATCTCTGAAACAATTGACTGGTAAACTGAGAACCGCTGTCAGAAATAACTTTGTGTGGACTACCATGGGCTGAGAAATTATGTTTCATCTTAGTAATAACAGCAGTGGACATTAGGTTAAGTAGCAAGTCGATATTAAACCAGTTCAAATAAGAGTCTACTAATACTAAGTAATGCTGACTGTTCCACACAAGTTTGTCAGTTGCTACTGCTGACCGATAGTTCAGGAATTTGGCTTAACTGAAGTGGCTCTTTTTGCAAATGTGGCTTAGTACTGTTGTACACTGAACAAGGAGAAAGCACTTTATCAATCTCTTTTGCTAGAGAAGGCCGAAATACTAGTCCTCTCACCCTTCTTCTGGTAGAATCGGAACCGGGGTGGCTATGAAGTAAACTCTGAATGTATTCACTCTGTAAGAAAGTAGGAACAATAACTTTTGGAACTTTGAAAATTATATCATCTTCCATCAGCATCTTATCTCTGTATGGGAAGTAAGTTTGTACTTCTGGCAGTACACAGGATTGCTTTGACTGCCATCCTACATTGATGAAGTGGTTGGGCTTTTGCAAAACTGGACCAGACTTTGTGTGATCTCTCAGCTCATCAAGTCTCTTGGTAGAAAAATTATGCACTTCCATGACATCAAAATCAAAATTCTCTGCATCAAGCTGTTCCGTGGTATTTCTGGGCAATCTAAGGTATCAGCCAGATAAAGAAGTTTACCCTTTGTATAGACCATTTTGAAATTGTACTTTTGCAATTTGAGCATCATTCTTTGTAGTCTTGCTGGAACAGAATGCATAGACTTCTTTAAAATAGTGACTAGAGGTTGATGGTCAGTTTCTGTCTGGATAGCTTGGCCATAAATATAATCATGGAACTTCGAACATACGAACATAACTGCCAAAAGTTCCTTCTCAATTTGAGCATTCTGCATCTCAGTTTGGGTGAGAGTTCTGGATACATAGGCAACAGGTCTGCCTTCTTGAAGAATAACTGCAGCAAGACCGAACTTTGAAGCATCTCAAAAAAGAACTACTGGTTTGTGGGCATCATAGTATCTTAATGTAGGCGGGTTAGCAAGTTTCTGTTTGTGGTTATCAAATGTTCTCTGGTGTTGTTCTAACAATGACCATGCAACATTTTTGTGTGTCAGCTCTCTTAAAGGTGCTAATAACTCACTAAAGTCAGGGATAAATTTGCCCAAATAGTTAACCATACCAAGAAAATGCTACAGGGCTTGGACATTGTCTGGAGCTGGCATCTCAAGAATGGCTGCTTGCTTGGAAGCATCTGGTCATAAGCCTGTACTGGTGAATAAATGACCTACGTAAGTAATTTCTGGTAGTCTGAATTTACATTTCAGAGGATTGAGCTTTAAATTCACATCCCGTGCTCTGTCCAGAACTTTCCTGAGGTTTCTGTCATGCTCTGCTTCACCATTACCTCCAACCAATAAATCACCAACTATTGTTGCACACTGGTAGGCTGAAAAAATTTGCTCCATTGCTCACTGAAAGACTTTACTGGCAGAATTTATTCCAAAAGGCATCCTGAGGAATCTTGTATCGACCAAATGGGCTACTGAATGTAGTCAGTAGTGAAGATTTTTGATCAAGCATTACTTGCCAAAATTAACTCTTTGCATCTAAGACAGAAAAAAACAGTGGCATTTGGCATAAGGGTTGCAATCTCCTCGACTGTACAGATAGGATGATGAGGTTTTTTTAATGCCTTGTTCAAGTCTCTTGGGTCAATGCATATTCTAATTTCATCTGATTTTTTCTTATGAGCAGCTACCATGGAAGACACCCACTCAGTTGGTTCTGTGACTGGACAAATCACACTTTGCTGCACCATTTTGTCTAAATGGACCTTGACTTTTTCCTGCATAGTTATTGGAACTCTTCTTGCTGGTCTTACCACTGGACTGACCTCTGGGTCTAACTTTATGGACTACAAAACTGGAAGTTTACGACCACAAAAACTAAATGGATTAATGGTTCACTCGATAAGACAAAATGTAACAGTACACTCATAAAACGAGTAAACCAAGGCGGCATGAAGGTAATAAAATAACTTTAATAGACACAATTTTAGTGCTTTCACTGTATTACTTCAAGTGCTTCTTTCAGACAAACTTCAATGAAATACATTCCAGTTTAAATAGTTGTAGCAACAACTAATTATCCAATCTCTCTCCTCCACCATGCTTACATAATTAAAGCAATCCAACAATGTAGAATCACTTCAGCCATCTGTTTGTTCATTAAACATAAATATAAAAAATAAGAATAAAAATAAACATGTATTTCAAATGTTCTTTTAAGTACAAAGTATATTTAAAACATAACTAAAAGACAAGAATAAGAATGCTTCATGCAGTTTTAACAAGGATACCTACTTCATTTACGTAGGTTCCTAGCTTTTAAAATAGGTTTCAGTGGGACTTTGTCATTGAGACTTTTCCCCGTGTCTGCGTTGGTTTTGAGGATATCAATATTAGTGCAGTTTATGCATTAACACATTAGGATTCTGCAGTGGCTGCTTCAGTCAGCGGTCCCAGTAGTTTTACTTTATCACCCCTTTATGTTAACTCTGTCATGCAGGACTTCTCTGCAATGGTGGCTTCATTCTCTGCTGGTCTCAGCAGGTAGGGTCTTCAAGATTCCCCCTCCAGTAATGGCTGTGACCATGGACTCATCCTCCCTCAGGTGGGGGGCAGTTGCTAAGGGAGAACAGTCTAAGTTTTTTGGTCATACTTCCAAGGCTGGTCTCCAAATGTCTTGGCGAAGAGGGCAATTTTTGTGTCGCAGAAAGTACGGGGTTGTCTTTTGGAAGTGGTAAGCATATAGACTGACAATATGACAGTAGTCTGGTACATCAAGCAAAGGGGGAGCCAGATATTGCCCCTTTTGTTGCAAGGCCATTAGTGTAGCAGTGGTCAATGGGCACTCACCGGTTTCTAACTGCAGCACACATCTCTGGGAGATTCAGTGATCTAGCGGACAGGCTCAGCAGGAGCTTCCTGTTGCCTTGAGTGGTTCCAGTCTCCCACAGTTACTGTGTAGATATTCAGTCTCTGGGGCTTTCCCCATTGTGACTTATTTGAAACCTTCCAGAACACCAAATGCAGCAGTTATTTTGCCATTCTCCCTCATCGGGGACAGATCCCCAAGAATGCTTTCTCACAGTTGGCCACAAGGGTTACTTTATGCCTGTCCCCCAGTCCTATTCATGACTATATTCGTACAGAAAGCAGTTCTGAGATAGCTGGCATCCTCATAGCCACTTTTTGTCCCAGAAGATGTGGCTCCTCTTCTTCAAGACTTACCTGAGGGACCACCCCCCCCCCCTCATTTCCTCAGTCTGCTGCTGGATCTCATCATCACTCAAGGCTCCAGTGAGCCTCAACTGGCCATTCTCAACCTGAAGTTAATCACTTGGTTTCTCCAATTCCTATGATAGCAAGGGGTGCATCTCTTTAATGTAACCCACATCCTCACAGCATCTCCTAAGTTGTGCAAGTGTAGTCTGTTGCACTAAATATGAAAGACTTACATTGTGGGCTGAGTCTCAGAATGTAGTGCCCTTTTCAGCCTGTCTTGGGAAGTCCTCTGTTTTTTGTCCTAGCTTAGCTCTGGGTCTACTTTTTCTACTGTTAATGTACAGCTAGCAGTTATTTTGTCCTTTCACATAATCTTTCAAGATTCCTCATTGACTTCTCAGACTATTTAAAGCCTATCAAGGATCTTGCTTCTCTGTGGGACTTGAATTTTATTATAGAAGCATTGTCCAAAGCTCAATTTGACCCAGCAGTATCTGTGGAGTTAAAATTCCTGTCTTGAAAAAAAAATCTTCCTAGTGGCTCTCTCTTTGGGTAGGGGGATTTCAGAACTTCACACCTTATCCTCAGTTTCTTTCTGGATTGCGTTTTCACAATGACAAGGTTACCTTAAGAACCATTTTCTCACTTGGTCTAAATGTGAAGTTGGAGACTAACCTCTGACAACCCACCTGTCTTCGGCGTTCTTCTCTGACTACCAAAATAAAAGGGAATACTCCTTGCAAATGTTGGATTTACACAGACAGCTCTGTTTCTACCTTCACCAAATGGTACACTTAAAAAGATGGACAGCTGTTTGTGTCCTTGGCCCAAAACAAGCTGGTTAAGACTGTATGTAAAATTTCCTTGTCACAATGGTTGTCTGACTGTATTTCCTTTATCTACACACTCCATAACAGATTCTTACCCTACAAGCCTGAGGCTCATTCCACTATAGCTGTAGTGGCTTCAACAGCATTCTTCAAATCTTCCCTTGTATGTCATGTGTCAAGCAGCTGCCTGGTCACCTTCTAACATGCTCATTAAACACCAAGCTGGACTGTGTTGCCCTAGCAAGAGCTTCCTTTGCAGTCTTTATTCTTGGCAGTTGTCTGAAATGACACTACCCAAGAATTATGCAGCTGACCCATATGTCTGGTAGGATGGAGTGGATGAATAGGATATGAAAGTTATGTATTTACCATAATGATGATATTTCAGATAGACTGGGATGAAAGTATGTAACACATTATCTCTGACCACCCCCCCCCCCATGTCATGTCAAGCAGAGAACCTTGCTGACCCTCTTCAAGAGAAATCTTGATGAGTGGATGAGAAATAGAAAATTCACCCCGGGGATGACTCCAGTGGCTGTACTCTACAGAGGCACTGGGAACTAAGGTCGGGTGGCATGATGCCAGGGTAATCCTATGGCTAGGCTTGTAAAGGCCTCATGGCCATTAGCCTAGTACACACCTATGAATTTATAAAGAACTTAAATCTATGGGTGTCATCTCTCTGAATAACATGCTTTGCTAATGTATTGGTGTGTATCCTATTCCTGATATTACATAAATGTTCCCTAACCCTGTCTTTAAACTTCCAGTTCTTTTTCCATACATAATACAATGAACATTTTATACAATATGCTATGTGAAGGCTGCCAGCCTAGCCAGATAGGATTTTATACATAATTCTGTCATTTGTAAATATGAGTGTTGAATTGTAGGCTTGTTTTCTTAAATGAAAGAATATGCTGTGAAATGTTGAACTCAAAACAATGTAGCAACATTGCCCTCTGCTGTAAAGAAAGCTAAGTCAAGCATTTCTTGTCTGTTCTTTGAAAATGAAATAATTTCATGACTGTCTTTGATGTTTACAATTCAGATCTGGCCGGGCTAGATGAAGACTTCCTGCCTATTGTTTTAAGGTTAAAGTTAATGACCAGAATTTACATGTGGAATGTCCTTTATTGCTCTGGTTTCTGCCTAGGTGTAAAAGAATGTAAATGCAGTTTCTGTCAGCCTGGGAACACCAGGAAAGTGTAAAAAATGATGTAATGGGAATCAGGACTGCAATAGCAATTTAAACAGAGAGACTCAGAAGGCACTAAGCATTTTTGTCTTCAACATCCAACTCACAGCACTGTCTTGCTCATATGTAAGTTATCTTAGACTTGTGTTTTCTTTTAAAAATAGTTAGGAACTCAAAAGATTAAACTAAGTGTTTTTCTGTGATGTCAGAACTGTACTACTGATTTATTTTAAGTATTTTTGTGTGATCTCTGAACTCTTGACTAGCACTGTGTAGTAGAAAGTATTGTCTTGTGGTTTTAATTATTTATTATTAAATATTTTTAAACCCTTTTAACTGTGGCTGTTTTGTGTAGAGATAATTTAAGCTCTAGAGTACATTGCATATTTATAGAGTTTACTGTCCAAGTCACTCTAAATAAGCCTTAACTGTTACAACTACCAATTGGATAATAAAATTGCACAGTAATAATTGGACACCCTTTTAAGGGCATTTGAATAGCTGATAAGTATTAGTGGGTGGTGGCAAGTGGAACTACTGTATAGTCTGGGAGAAAGGGGTACAGCTGAAGAAACTCTGCCAGCCTTCCCCAGGAGTGTCTGTGTGGTTGTATAAACTCTTCTCTAAAGTGCATGAGTGTGTGTCAGCTACTTGGGCAGGGACATGAAGCACTGGTTGGACAGAGAGGGTGCTAGAGGTTTTAGCCTGTCCACTAGGCTGAGATCTGGACCCTATAGCTGTGCCAGTGGGGAGTCTTATTGGGGACCTGGAGAGCAAGGGAGTGACCAGCCCTGGACTGACTGTGATCTCTGTGTGCTCTTAAGGGAAATTGCACTTTACTGTGTGTATTTGTTATCCTTTCCTCAAATATGAGACGCCCTCTCTGGTGTTAGTGGTGAGGATTGAGGCTCCTTGATTGCTGGGCCAGGGCACAGATGTCACATGCTAAATAAACTATATCAGTAGTATTACAATCTGCTTTAACCCTAAAAATAAATTCTCTACCTGTATCAGGGTGCAATAACCTCCCTGTAGTATCTAGGTGTTCACAAAAATTACAATTCAAACAAAGAAATGTCCCTGTCTCATTAATTGTCGTTTGGTCACTTTCCACATCATGTCGATAACATAGCATCTTTTTAAGGGATCTCTTATTTTTAAACAAAACTCTCAGTCTCTCACCTACTATCTGTGCTATCTTGGGGTCACCAGTCAAAATATGCCAATGTTTTTTCATTATACTAGTGACTAAACCAACATCACTAGAATAAGTTATTGGCATACGAACTACAGTTTCATTCAAACTGTTTCCTTCCGTATTTGTACCTGATAATGTTACTGGATCAGAGAAATATGGCTTTCCACTAGTGGGTCTAAGCTGTAGAATTTTATCTAAGATCTTCTTTTTGTGCTTCTTATTGTACCCCCTATTCACAAACTCACCCTTGAGATTATCCAATTCAATCAAAAATTCACCTTCATCTGTATTCAATCTAGAGGCCTCTAAATTGAAAATAAGAGATCCCTTAAAAGGATGCTATGTTATCAACACAACATGGAAAGTGACTTAACAACAATTAATGAGATAGGGATATTTCCTTGTTTGAATTGTAATTTTTGTGAACACCTACATACTACAGGAAGGTTCTTGTACCCTGATACAGGTAGAGAATTTATATTTAGTGTTAAAGCAGATTGTAACACTACTGATATAGTTTATTTAGCATATTGTATAAAATGTACATCGTATTATGTAGGGAAAATGAACTGGAAGTTTAAAGACAGGATTAGGGAGCACTTACAGTGGATATAAAACGTTTACACACCCCTGTTAAAATGCCAGGTTTTTGTGATATAAAAAAATGAGACCACAATAAATCATTTCAAAACATTTCCCACCTTTAATGCGACCTATAACCTGTACAATTCAATTAAAAAACAAACAAATCTGTTAGGGGAAAAAATATAAAAAATAAAAAATGTACAATAAGCTGGTTGCATAAGTGTGCACACCCTTAAACTAATACTTTGGTGAAACACCTTTTGATTTAATTGCAGCATTCAGTCTTCTTGGGTAGGAGTCTACCAGCATGGCACATCTTGACTTGGCATTATTTGCCTACTCTTCCTTGGAAAAGCACTCCAAATCTGTCAGAGTGAGAGGGCATCTCTTGCACACAGCCCTCTTCACATCACACCACAGATTTTCTATTGGATTTAGGTCTGGGGTCTGGTTGGGACATTCCAAAACTTTAATTTTTTTTCTGGTGAAGCCATTTTTTTGTTGATTTGGATGAATGTTTGGGGTCATTTTCATGTTGAAAGGTGAAATTCCTCTTCATCTTCATCTTTTTATCATAAGCCTAAAGGTTTTGGGCCAAAGGTGACTGGTATTTGGAACTGTTCATAATTCCCTCCACCTTGACTAAAGCCCCAGTTCCAGCTGAAGAAAAGCAACCCCAAAGCATGATACTGCCACCACCATGCTTCACCGTGGGGATGGTGTTCTTTTGGTGATGCAAAGTGTTGTTTTTGCACCAAAAATACCTTTTGGAATTTTGGCCAAAAAGTTCAACCTTGGTCTCATCAGACCATAACACATTTTCCCACATGCTTTTTGGAGACTTGATGCACTGTTTTGCAGCCAGGCCTGGATGTTTTTTCTGTGTAAGAAAAGGTTTCGATCTTGCAACACTACTCCATAGCCCAGGCATATGGAGAATACGGGAGATTGTTGTCACATGTAGTACATAACCAGTACTTGCCAGAAATTCCTACAGCTCCTTCAGTGTTGCTGTAGGTGTCTTGGCAGCCTCCCTGACCAGTTTTTGTCTTGTCTTTTCATCAATTTTGGAGGGACGTCCAGTTCTTTGCAACGTCACTGTTGTCCCATATTTTCTCCATTTTTTTGATGACTGTCTTCACTGTATTCCATAGTATATCCAATGTTGTGGAAATTTGTTTGTACCCTTCTCCTGACTGATACCTTTCAACAATGAAATGATGCTTTGTGCGTTCTCTGCGAACCATGGCTTTTGCTCTAGCAGGCAACTGAGTAAATGTCAGGAAAATCCTACTAGGACAGCTGAACTTTATTTGGGGTTAATCAGAGCCTCTTTAATTGATGGCAGGTGTGTACCCAAGAAGACTGAATGTTGTAATTAAATCCAAAAGTGCTTCAACAAACTATTAGTGTAAGGGTGTGCACACTTATGCAACCAGTTTATTGTACATTTTTTATTTTTTATATTTTTCCCCTAACAGATTTGTATGTTTTTCAATTGAATTGTATAGGTTATATGTCACATTAAAGGTGGGAAAAGTTGTGAAATGATTTATTGTGGTCTCATTTTTTTATATCACAAAAACCTGCCATTTTAACAGGGGTGTGTAAACTTTTTATATCCACTATATATAACATCAGGAATAGGATACACACCAGTGCATTAGCAAAGCATGTTATGCAGAGATGACACCCATAAATTTAAGTTCCTTGCAATGAAAGTAGTCATGTTGAATAGACAAGGGGGTAATTAAGAAAATTTGACAGAATTATCTGAGACTAGATGGATAGTTAGGCTAAAGGCAGACAGGGAAATATCTCAATGACAAAGTCCCACTGAAACCTCTTTTAAAAGCTAGAAACCTATGTAGATGAAGTATTTATTTATTTTTATTTTTATTTGACATTTGTTAACCGAGGGTGTCTGACTGAGCCGAAAAGGCCCTTTTTCAGCAGAGGCCCGGGGAGAAAAGCTCCACACAGAAAAATTACAGATACATTTAGACATGATCAGTATACACACAAATTACAAAAGACATGTTTTTACAGTGGTATGCAGCACATCAACAGTTACAGTGGAGAGAACAAACAAAAAATGTTTAAAAATAAAGGTACGTAATAGATTTGTGGTATACAGCTGAAATTTGGAACATATGTAGAATACATACATAGTACACAGGTACAGTGCATACATTGTAGATTAGCCAGTGTTTGTGAGAATAGTTTTCAATCTTAATCAAGTACTCTAGGTTTAGTATGTGTACCTTATCCACTTTCACTAACCTGGGGAGCAATCATGGCACTGCCAACTTTGCTTGAGATGTTGCCTGATGAGGTCTTTAAAGGAGGCTTTGGATGATGTGTTTTGAATGCTAGTGGGGACAGAGTTCCATTTTATAGCCACTGAACTACTATATAGTGCACTTCCAAAGCTATTGTAGCTGTTGGTGACTTCTAGTAGTAGTTTGTTTGATGATCTAAGAGGCCTTTTGGCTGAGTGATGTTGTACTAGGTTTTTGAGGGCAGGACACTTATTGAGGAGGTAACAGATAGAATGACAGAGGCAGAGCTGATTGTAGGTTAGGAGGTTGGGCAGTTCAAGCCAGTGGAGCTGTCTCAAAGCAGTACAGTGATGAGTTCTATATGAGCAATTTGCAGCAAAGCGGGTAATTCTGTTATAGCAGGCTTCCATTTTGCTTAGTTCAGTTTTGTTGAGATTAGTCAGAATGGGAGATGCATAGAGTAGGGTGGATAGAAGTTGGGAGCGAGCAATGGCTGATCTTGTGTTGTTGGTAAGAAATGCTTAAGTTAAGATGACTATCAAATTTTAGGTGGGAGTCTATGGTTATTCCCAATTGCTTAGCCTGTGCCACTGGAGCGATTGGAGTAGCATTTGTGGAGTAGATAGTGAACTGACTGTTATCAGTGTTTTTGTTAGAACTGGTTATAATCATAAGCTGAGTTTTCTTTGGATTGAGGATAAGTTGGGCTTTGGTCAGGTAGTTTTCAACATCAGAGAATGCTAGTTGAGTTGTTTGCAGGAGGGTGGGAATGTTTTGTGCAGCACAGATTAAGGTAGTGTCATCTGCATACTGAATGATAGATGCATGCAGTGTGGGTGTATGGAGGTCATTTGTGAAGATTGTGAATAGTAGTGGTCCTAAGATAGAACCCTGTGGGACTTCTATAGTTATGGGCAGCTAAGATGAGAGAGGATTTTCCCATTTCACAGCTTGGTACCTGTCAGTTAAGTAGCTTTGGAACCAGGTAAGAGTGGAATTTGATAGGTGATACTGGTTTAGTTTGTTTAGCAGGATTTGGTGTGAGACTGTGTCAAATGCTTTGGACATATCCAAAAAAAGAGTTGACACCTGCAGGCCTTCATTTTTGAGATGGTTTACTGTGTCTGTGAAGCAGAGGAGGGCTGTAGTGGTACTATGGGCAGGTCTGAAACCATGCTGAGTAGGTGACAGGATGTTCCTGAGATATTTTAGCATCTGGGTATGGATGCATTTTTCTAGGATTTTGGCCGGGGGGAGAGTAAAGCAATGGGTCTGTAGTTATTAAGTTCAGTGGAGGTCCCACCTTTATGTATGGGTGTAACATAGGATATTTTCCAGAGTTTGGGCACATAGTTTTCAACAATTGATCTGTTTATGAGAGTGGAGATTGGGATAGCAATAGCATCTGCTGTGAGTTTCAAGAAATAGCTGGGGAGTAGGTCGGTTGCTGTTGATGAGGTTTTTAGTTTGGAGAGCATGCTTTTGATTGAAGTGGTGAAACTGTTTTGAGGGTAAAGCTTGTATTAGTGTTATTTGTGTTGGGGGGCTAGTGAGGAAGGAACTGTCCTGTGATACTAAGGATAAAATTGAGTTCACTAAGTGGGAGTTGAATTGTGTTTCGATGGGAACTTTAGTGTCAGGGGTGGTTGGTTTGGGGGTAGCCTTTTGAGTGGATTTTAGTAGCTGGTTTACATTTTTCCAAAATTTTTGGGGGTTGTGTTGGTATTTAGTTTGTAATGTCGTGTAGTAGGATTTTTTGTCCAGCCTAATGCATTTTTATGCACGGTTGCACAGTTCTTGGTACTTAGTTAGGCTTTGTGTTTCTTTATTTTTTTGATAGTAAAGCCAGGCAGTGTCTCTGAACTTGAGGATTTGTTTGGTTTCTTTACTAAGCCAGGGGTTTGTAGAGGTTCTAACCTTGATTTTGCACAATGGAGCGACAGTGTCTAGGTGTTGTAGAAATGTTTTGTTGAAATATGCTACAGCCTGGTTAAGTGGGAGGGTTTTTAGGGGGGTCCAGTCACAGTTACAGAGTAAAGTATTGAGAACCTCAGGAGAGAAATTTTTTGTGTTTCTAGTGGATATATAGTTAGTGGTTTTACTTATGCTTGTTCTACTACGTATAAAGTATATTATGTTGTGGTCACTTAAGGTCACTAAAGTAGGTATCCTTGTTAAAACTGCACGAAGCATTCTTATTCTTGTCTTTTAGTGATGTTTTAAATATACTTTGTACTTAAAAGGGTGTTTGAAATAAATGTTGATTTTTATTCTTATTTTTTATACTTATGGTTAATGAACAAACAGATGGCTGAAGTGATTCTACATTGCTGGATTGCTTTAATTATGCAAGAATGGTGGAGGAGAGAGATTGGATAATTAGTTGCTGCTACAATTATTTAAATTGGAATGCATTTCATTGAAGTTTGTTTGAAGAAGAAGTTGAAATAATACATTGAAAGCACTAACATTTTGTCTATTAAAGTTATTTTATTACCTTTGTGCCGCCTTGTTTACTCATTTTATGAGTGTACAACTGGAAGTTTGCCTAGCTTGTCATCGAAAACATTAGCATACTCTGAGAAAATAGCATCAGTAAAGCTGGAACTGGGACATGTGCTTACATGATGTACTTCTTTGGTAAAAGAAAGTAGTTTCATTCTCAAACTGTCCCTGAGACCTAATAATGACTGCACGGGTCTTTGGACTACATAAAATTGCAAGCTATAGCTGTTCCCAGCCGAATAGCATGAAAGCATTACTGAGCCTTCGGTTTGAATCTCTTCACCTCCATAAGCTACAAGCTTTGCACAATTGCCCAAATTAAGTTGCTCACCAGCCCTCACTTTAGCAAGTGTTTCTGCTGACATTACATTACGCTTTGAACCAGTGTCTGCTTTGAGCTCTGTGTGCTTACCATTATTTAGGACAGTACAACATACTTCATTCTTCACCAATAAATCTCCTGCATTAACCTTTTCACTGACAACTGATACACCATCTACATAGAAAGTAGTGTTGCAGCTCTCTATATGATCAACTTACTTTTTTAAGTGATCTTTCTTAATAGCTGAATGAGGTTTGCTTGATTTACAAAATCTTTGAAAATGGTTCTATTTTTTTACACTTGTGGCATTGCTGACCAAATGTTAAACACTTCTCTGTTTTAGACTCATGGTTGGCACCACAATTACGACAGTTAACAATAAGACCTGACTTGGGTTTTGCTGACTCACTCTTAAACTGTACTGAGTCTGCCCTTTTTACTGAGCTAGTCTTGGAACTTGCTGGAAAGCTACCAGTTTTCCCTGCCACACCCACAGGAGTTGCTGCTGCCATGTGCTTATGCCTGTTTCTGCTGCCAAGTGTTGCATGCTGGCTACGTTTGCTCTAGAGGCTGTTAAAACCATGCTATTACTTGTAAGTATATTTGTGTGCCTTTCTGTGAGCTCATGGATCTGACCAATCTCTATGGCTTTGCTTAACATTAAGTCACTGTCAAGAAGTAAAATCTTTCTCACTGCAGTACTATTAATACCACACACAAGCCTGTCCTTTATTAACTCATCTTTCAAGTCACCAAATCTGCACGTTTTAGTCTTGTTTCTCATTATAGTGATATAGGTTGCAAATGTTTCAACTGGCTTTTGGTCTCCTGTATAAAATAAGTGCCTCTGTAATGTAACATTTGTCTGGGGGTTGCACATTTCTCTAAATTTATGTTTTAAACACTCAGGGTCCTCCCTTGATTCAGCCCGTACCACAATATGATGGGTTTTCCCCCTCTCCTGCATATACTTCTGGTGCATACACAAATGAATGCTCTCTTTCAGTGGCTTCTAACCAAGCTAATTTAAGCAAAATTAATGCCCTTGTATATGCATCTTTGTTAGAAAAAGCTGCTTGTAAGAAAATATAATATTCTTGCTCATATACTCTCCAATTTTGTGCTATATTATGATCAAACACAAGTGGACCTGGTCTGCAAAATGCCTCTGCCATATCAACACACAGTAGTGAATGTGCTTGAAATTATGTACGAACATAGACACATAATTATATATATATGCCAGTTCTTATAATTATGCCCAGTAGCACAACAAACTCTTTGAAATAACTGCACTCTGCCAAACAAGCCTCTGTAGCACAACAACACTCTGAAATCACTGTACTTTGTGAAACCACCCCTTATCAGTGTAAGAAACACTTTGAAATGACTGTACTTTACAAATAACCTGTACACGGCAGAAAAAGCTTGAGTAAGAAACACTTTGAGATGAATGCACTTTGCAAATAAACTGTACACAGCACAAGAACCTTTCAAAATGGTTGTATTTCGTGAACTAACTCTGTACAGTGCAAGAAACACTGAAATGGTGGCTTTCTGCGAATAAATGTACACAGCACAAGAAACTTTTCGAAATGGCTGTATTTTGACTGCACTTTGCAATATAACTGTACTTTGCACACAGCAAACTCTTTGAAATAATTGCATCGTTATAAAGCACACACTCTGCAAACACTTTGCACACTCTGAGATACTTCAAACTCTAGTTATGCTTTGAATGGCTTCGATCAATGTGAAATAATAGTTTGTTCCCAAACACGGCCTTCTACTAAAAAAAATGCAGTCTCCTTGCACTTTAAGCTTAATTATACCCTTTTATCGTATACCCTTTTATTGCACTCATTATGCCCTTTTAATCTCTTACCTTGCTCATTATACTTTTCTTGTGCCCGTTTTACTTTAAACATGCTCGTTGTGCAAACCAAAGGTAATTCTGAGCCCCATATGAATAGTTTTGTTAGTTTTATCAAATATCATTGTTTTGAACATTTCATTTAATTAATAATGCTGATTGTGCCTTTTGTTTGCTCAATAATATGTTTTTGTGCTACTCATTAGCTTAATAATGCGTTTTGTGTCTTATAAATACTCTGTTTTATTTTCTTTGCCAAATAAATCATTTGTGCAGTTTTCTTTACCTTTAGCTTGTTTCTGGCCCTTTTTTCTTGTCTGAGCTCCATTTCACTCAACCTGCTTAGTCTGCCTTCACCTTCAACTCTGCACCTCATGCCTTGAAAAATTTGTTCTTCTAATCCCATTTCTGACACCATGTAGTTCATCTGGTCAGGATAAAACAGATGAACATTCATGGCTTCAGTTCAAGAAGCTTTATTACACACAAACACATCAGCAATGAGGCTTTGCAACTTAAACTTAAATAAACTTATAAACAGACTGACTACCACACTCATACATGTTAACACTCTGGCTATTCTCTGAAAATGGCACTGCTGCCTGCATATGCTACATCTGGAAATGCTACTTAAAGGTACATACACACACTCTGATCTACAATAGGCAAGGAGAACAGACATGGTTCAAATGGGAGGTTAAGGTTCATTCAGAGGAAAGGACATTTCATGTGTGAAAGAAGAAAGGTGATAAGTATATAAAAAGGAAGACAATGGTAATAAAATGTCTGTAAATGCAGAAAGAAAAACAAACACAAATCTAAAGAAAGATAGCGAAAGATAAAGAGTGGGAAATATTTTAAGATTTATAAAAAGAAAGAAGGAAGACCAAGAAAGATCTGCAGAGCTTGTACAAGAGGGGAGAAGTGCCTGCAGTTAAGATGGTGAAAACAGAACATTAAGGAATTGTCTGCTTTCATCTTCAAAGAAGGGAAAATACCAGTTTGAAATGGGAAAGGAGAAATATGGAGGGAACATGGCAGAGAGTCACATATCAAGGGAAGATGCATAAAGGATTCTCAAAATTTTGGATAAATGAATGGAAAGAAGGAAATAATTTAAAATAGAACATATTTAAACTGAGGAAGCAAATATACAAAGATATTGGAATACTTAGTGACACTAACATCGATAATCATCTTGACAATGTTTATGAGGAGAACTACAGAATGAGCACCAGCACAGAAAATATACTAGTGAGTCTTTTTTAATACCTTAATGAGAAATAAACAGAATTATAGCTTTTCAATCTGGGCACTTCATAAAGGGAAGTGTACACTAAATGGCTGTAATAAATACAAAGGCATTTTACCACGAAATGTTCAACTAGGAAATACCTTTTATAAATAGATAGTTTTAAAGCATTAGAATACTTCTCTCTAAGGTTATGGCGGCCAATCATCATCATCATCATCATCATCAGCCCCCTTTTCCCATTTTTTCTACATGGGGCCGGGGTATCGTGTCAGTTGTCGCCAACTCTCTTGATTCAGTGCTACACTCCTGCCTTCTTCAACGCTCATGCCTAACTGTTGCAGATCTTCTTTCACACAATCCATCCACCTATTTGCTGGATGTCCTCGCTTCCTCTTACCTTCTTAGTATGTAAGGCATTTCAAAATAGGACACTGTTTGGATGTTTATAACTCAAAACAGTTCTCAACTGCAGAGACTTAAGAAGCAAGTCTATCAGGCTACAACAGCAAATATGCAAGAGAAAGTATGTAATTAGTTCAGCTTAAGAACAGTTGCAAACTGGAATAATTTTCCTGAGGAATCTGGAACAGCAAAGAATCTTGAGGTTCCCAAACTAAAGCTGAAAAAGCACATGTGGAAATGGAAACACTGTAAGTCTAATTAAATGGCAATTATATGGACTTATATCCCTTATCTAAATGAAATACAGTATCAATATTATTTATTGGTAGTACTATGTGGTAGTTGCTTAACTTTTTTTTCAAAATGCTTTCATGTAATAATGTGATTAATGAAAAGCAACATTTAGTTTGAAGAAAAGCAGAAATAATAGTGTCCCATTTGACAGATGCATGGTACCTCTGCAAAACACAGACAAAATCCACTAATCTCTCTCTCTCTCTCTCTGCATGCATATTCATGGACAATTATATGCATTAAGCTGTTGCCATCGAGAGGCTGCCATGCGGATTACAGAGTTCAAAAACAATTTCCAACATGCACGGATGAGTGCAGGAAATGGTATATTAACAAGAAATCTGTTGTGACATAGCTAAGGCATCCACTGCAATTCCGATAGCATGAACATAACTGGCGTGGGACTGACAGTGGTACCCTGGCAGATAACAGGCTGGGGCAAGGCAAGTGACATGTTATACTGTGCTGCACACCTTTGTCGAATGACTGGTTCATACTGTATTGAGACTGCAATGATCTAGTTTTCTTCTCCCCTTTTGCACAGTATGTACACACACAAAAAATAATAATCAAGCATGTCTGTAAAGCTTTATGAGACTGTAAGCCACATAGCATCCTAGATAAACATTTTGTATCATATATTATTGTACAACATGATCACAGTTAATTCTGACTGTGCACTAAAATGTCAAAGCATGGTGGTGCTTGAGGGAAGGTACTGACAAGGTGAAAACAGTGATGAGACTCAGTGGCCTTAGAATATCTATGAAAAACAAGCACCTTATCTGGCTCTAGAGGTGGAAGCCAAATTATGTGGATGGTTCATAAAATATTTGGGTATCAAAAATACTTCATACCAGAGCAGAATGCACAGTGCCACAACATTTCAGATACTTAAGAGCTTTAATAATTTAAATATACATTTTTACATAACCAGAGACCTCCAGAGTTTTAGGAACTATCAATCAGGAAGGAAAGTAGCTTCCTGCTGAACACCATTTTTTTCACCTCCACCCACACCTGCTATTTGTGGAGTATAATACTGTATTATATAGGCTTATAAAAATTTCACACAATCACTCACAAGAATAAAGCCATCAGATAATGGTCTAGGCAAGGAAGGAACCAACCTGCAATGTGTTCAAGACACAGATGTTTAGAAATTCAGAGAGAGAGTGGCACAAAATGAAACTTTTGGGTTGAGGAAAATGAAGACTTCCAAAAACAAGAAGCTTGAATGTATGACTAAAGATATATTATAACAAAGAGATGTTTAGATAGAATGCAGAGTGGCTTCATGCAAACATTTCTGATACAAAATGGGGAGTTGTAAATGCTGCTGGCAAAAATGTTCCCACCTCAGAAACCTTGTGAACCTTGCTTACTTTGAACCTCTGATGGTTCGGCTCAAAATAGCTCTACACAGAAAACTCTGTGTGTGTGTGTGTGTGTGTGTGTGTGTGTGTGTGTGTGTGTGTGTGTGTGTGTGTGTGTGTGTGTGTGTGTGTGTGTGTGTGTGTGTGTGTGTGTGTGTGTGTGTGGAAATGGTTACATAAAATGGTGGCTGGACACAGAGGGAAGTTTAACAAAACATGTAGGAGAAGGATAGTAATGGATGAACAGCAGAAGTTCAGCGGACAGAAGCAGCCTTGGTCAACTTGTGATGGATGTTTTCCACAATGGCCTGTTAGTGTCGCTAGTTGGAGCAGTGATCGGACAGTTAGGCTCATTATGCCTCTTACAGGTGTGGTCTGGAGCTGTTAGAAGTAACAGATATGCCCTTAGTGTACTGTTTGATTTACTTTAAATGTGCCTCCTTTAAGAGTCATACTTCACTAGCAATCAGAATTATGCACCTTTTTCACCAACCTCTAGTACTAATGGATGGCTACATGGCCAGCAAGTGCACATCCATGATGTAATGTTTCAGAACAATAAGCAAATCTTGTCGCTCAAGCCTTCCATTTCATCCATAAACTCTAGCAAGTGCATTTCTATAAATCAAAGTACAGCAAAACATATATGGCACTACACTATTAAAATTATGATACAAAAATACAATTTCATATTTCCATATCAATACTCTGAGCTGCAGCCCCAGGTGAAATGAAGCAGTTGTCCTTCCTCAGCCAGTACCTGCTTCTTCATGTGGGCTTGGGAAAGAATCTCATGAGGAGAATCCCTGGTCCTGAGTACTACTGATACAAGACCAGATGACTTGAGAGACCAACCTCAAGGATTCGGCCGTTTCATCAAGGGATCCAAATGATTATCTCAGGATACAGTGCAGCACAAATATCAGCCTACAGACTAGCGTGAGAGCTAAGGGTCTATGTCCCCCAGCCACAAATTCCACAACTGAAGCTAGATGCAGGTTCGGACCAAACCCTTGCTAACTGAGGGTAAGCATGCCACCTGAAATGAATGTGGAGTGTGGCCGAGAGCCAGGTTTAACTTAAGCAAGTTCAGACTGTGACCTTGCCTTCAAATACTTGTGTTTTGTTAATGCACCTATAAATGCTTGGGACCGCAAGAACAGCTCTCCTTTTGGTTGTCTTATAAAGACCTTCTGGCTGCCATTAGCTTCATGAAAGAGACCAAAAATGTCTCCCTTCTTTGACTGTGACTCACAGCAGCTGTTAGCATCATGCTCATCCTTGAGGCAATCCAGCCAGTGATGGGGGGGGGGGGGTGCTTGTGACTCAGAACTATGCAAATGGCAAAAAAAGAATGGTGAGGTCTTGGGAAAATTGTGCACATATAGCTAATATATTATATGTGCACATATAGCTAATATATTATATGCACATATAGCTAATATATTATATGTGCACATATAGCTAATATATTATATGCACATATAGCTAATATATTATATGTGCACATATAGCTAATATATTATATGCACATATAGCTAATATATTATATGTGCACATATAGCTAATATATTATATGTGCACATATAGCTAATATATTATATGCACATATAGCTAATATATTATATGTGCACATATAGCTAATATTTTATATGTGCACATATAGCTAATATATTATATGTGCACGTATAGCTAATATATTATATATGCACATATAGCTAATATAATATATGTGCACATATAGCTAATGAATTATATGTGCCTTCTGAGTAAGGTGGACATTCCAGACAGGAACTTTGTTTTGAAAAAGTGCCACATTCTGTTTCTGAAAAAAATATAATTCAACCTTGGCCCCAACAAGGAAGGTCCATGGAGTTAAATTAAATCAAATTTGATTATAATGACTGCAAAGCCATGTTTTCCATTACAATTTCTCTCAGATATTAAATACTCCTTGGTGGGAGTTGACATAATGATTATTGTATTTACCTCCAGGCTCCCAAACACAAGGTGCTGGGGTTGAATCTTACCTTTGAGAGAAATTGGTTAGGCGTAATATGGCCCATAAGGGCAGCTAGTCTAGTACTTACCTATGACCTTAAAGACCCTAACATTTAAAAGACAAACTTAGGCTGAAAGATCTTTCTTCCTTTTCTGACCATGAATTCTCTGGCATTAATAGAACTCTCCACAAATACATTTTCAAGGGCAGTGCTCCCTAAACAAAGAACAAAAGTAAAATAAGTTTATCGTATATAACAGCATATGTAAACAGACAGTACCCAAGTGCAGCAGTTTCAGAATTAGACTAGTCTGTCGTTGTTCTTCTTTCGGCTTTTCCCAGTTAGGGGTCACCACAGCAGAACTCTGGTCCGCTAATGATTGGCAGTAGATTTTTACAGTGCCAAGGTGCCAGCTCAATGCCCAGTCTTCACACGAAGGCACGCCCATTCACGCATGTCTTTCAAATGCCACTCGACCGCAGGGAGGACATGCAGACTCCACACAGAAGGCATTCCAGCCGAGAATCGAACAGCAGAACCTCTTGCTGTGAGGTGACAATGCTACCGCTGCACCACCGCAACTTCCTAGACTAGTCTATCGTAAATGGTCTATATAACATGTGCTTCATAGGAACATGTATGGTGAACACAGTCTACTTGGATATGGTCTATGTTGACTATTCTGTAAACATCCCAGGATATGTCCTAGGTTCACTGAAAACCATATGTGGGTATTCATAAAGAACCATACTGCTTGCTTTAAAGGCTGAGTTAAAAAGGTCCTGTTTCCACATTGTGCTATTTTGTGATTCAGATACACATTAGCCACAATGAGGAAAGACATTATTATCAGTTAATTTGCATATTCAGTACCTCCCTGCGATAGTTAACAGTGTCAATGGCTGCATTGTGTTAGCACAGCCCACCCACCCCCAATTCACTTTCCCATACACAATACACACTGTCAAACTAGGGTTGCCACATTTCCTTGTAGCCAAAACCAGACAAAGGCCACAATTCCCTTAACCCCGCCCATCTCCTACTCTCCATACCCACTTTCCACCCATTTGTGACATCATAGTCACATCAAGGGGAGGAGGAATGTCCTCTTTTCCTGGTTTTTGATGTTTTTTTTTTTTTTTTTTTTAAACAGAAAAACACAGTAAATCTGCAGATCAGTTTGATTTCTGGATAGTCCAGAAAAAAAAAAACAGATAGGTGGCAATCCTGTATCAAACAGACACACACACACACACACACACACACACACACACACACACACACACACACACACACACACACACATACAAACACCATATACCCAATACTTGTCCCTGTGTTGTGAAAATGTCCACACTGTCCCCTTTTTCCTACCCCTGTAAATCACGGATGATTTCAGTCAGTCAGTAATCCAGCCATTAGAGTTTCACATATCCTTCAGTAAATCCATGGCAGTGCAAAAGCTGTTATACTAGTAATAAATAGTAGGTATAATTAAAATCTGTTCCTGATTTTGTCATACCCTTACTTTTGGCTCTGTCATGACTTCTTGTGCTGCAAGGTTAAGAGGTATGTCTAATGTTCCTTCCCTCTCCCTAGTAAATCACAAACTGTTGCAGGCATTGAATAATTGCTGACATCCTCAATATATATTAAAAACATGCTGCTATACTAACTTATCAATTTGCGTAGTAGGTAACTGCTGAGGCTTACTGTTATAAGGATCCAGGGTTCAAATACCTCCCTCTTCCCTTTTGTAGCTTATTTATTTATTTATTAAATCTTGTTAATTTGTAGATTTAATCGATAGTGTCAAGTGTTGTTGCATAGAACTAATTACCTTTGTGGGAAGTGGGATGCACAGGGCTAGATTCCCTTTTAATGCCTTTAAGACATGCTGCTTAAACTATCTAAGTGTCTACTGGTTTCCCGCAACATGTTTTTTTTTTTTTTATTTAAGTAAAAATATTTGTGGTGTCTATTTCCTCCAATCCATGTTACATGCAAGTGCTATTAAGGCACATAACTCAGGAGTAATCCCTAGTGTCTTGTCCTCCCCCCAGTTCTGTTTAAGTACTGTTAAGACATGAAATGTAACAGTTAACCCTGGTGTCTAGTTTTTCTCCTCCTGATCCTCGCTCTGTTTATTTACCATTAAGGCATAAAACATAAGAATTATCCCTGTAGGCCAATGTTTCCCTCCTGATCTTTGTTATTCTTAAGTGTCATTAAGGCACAATGATAAAGTTATCCCTGGTAGTTAGTGGTCTCTCCCAGACTCACATATTCAGAGATAACCCAGGTGGCAAGTGGTCACCCAACTCAATGTCGCAGGATTTACTTGTTAGTCTAGGGGTGTGTGAAGATATGATAGCCCCCATCCCCACCCATACCTTAAACACATTTATTCTAGACATAAACACACACACACACACACACACACACACACACACACACACACACACACACACACACACACACACACACACACACACACACACACACACACACACACACACACACACACACACACCAACTCTACCTGTCTGCTAAACTCCCAGCACTTATCTATACAATGATAGATGAACATGGCCTTTGGCTATTCATTACTACCAGTGCCCAGGAGAGGCCATGATAATGTATGCAGCTGAGGGATTCTCTGAATCACTCAGTAGCATAAATGCCTTACTGCAGGCATTTCCAGGGGACAGCACATGATGATCAACTGCCTGTCAAGTGACAGGATTCATCAGATCACTCACAGACTCAAATGTCTCAACAACACGTACTGTTATGAATCTGTTGTAGCGGCCTTAGGTCAACTGGTACCCTAGGCAAAAGGGCTCCACGGCGCCTCCACCACACCACCAGGTGCCCCCATCCTGGTCTACCTACACCAAATAAATACTGGAAAAGTGCCCCTACTAAACTGGCACCCTAGGCAGCAGCCTAGCTGGCCTATGCCTAAGGCCGGCTATGAGTCCATGTTGGGGTTAATGACTTGAGACATACCTCACTGGACTATACGAAGAAAGACATGACTGAGTTTTCAGATTATGTGTCCTAGGCAGGTATGTCCCTAGCCATAAGCAGCATTCTACCTTCATCCAGGATGATGCCTCAATATAAACAAAAAATGACTGACTTCAACAATTGGCGTAGCTTCTGATGTCAAACGAGGAGGAGCCAGTATCTGTCAGCCTGGATGGTTATGGCTGACAGACCACTTGGCTTTGCCAGAGATGGTCTTCACCTGCACCTCTTGGCTTTTGGTAACTGACAAAGGTGCTTGCCTCACCCATACTGCCTTTTTAAGGCAATATCATAACAACAAAATTCCCAACGTAAAAAAATCCACTACAGACAAACTCAGGGTTATGCTGTTTAATGCTAGGAGTCTAAATCAGAAACTGCACTCACTGGAAGTGCTCTTTACCTTGGAAGATGCTGATGTCTGTGCAGTCACAGAGACATGGTTCAAGGCCACAGAGAGCACCCTGGCCATGCAAGGCTACAATGCCTTCCACATATTCAGACCTCAAAATGAGTGCGAAAAAACCAAAGGCGGAGGTATATCCATCTACATTAAAGACAAATACATCTCAAGACTGGTCAAACAGTAAGACTCCCTAGAGCTACTCCAAGTGCAACTAACTGTAGATAAAACTCCCTTCCATATCATTGTTAGGTATAGGTCCTCCACCATGAACCACGAGAACCACTCTGCCTACCTGGACCTACTCGAGTCACTCACTATACAGCCAAGCACCTTGGTCATGTGTGATTTCAACTATCCTTCCATCGATTAGGAGTCATATATGAGCACAAACATGCTCACCCTAAGGTTCCTGGACTCTGTTAATATAAATGCTCTGCAACGGATAGTCTGCACCCCCACAGGGGCATAAATGTTCTAGACTCAGTATTTACCAACATAGAGGGTCTCTGCATTACCCCCTGTGTGTTGCCCTTCCAAGTAAGGTCTGATCATAAATCAATCTCATTCGAAGTAATAATCATACTTGACCTCCCCAAGAGAAAAAGGATGAAAATTTCTCCAAAGCAAACTATAGCCTCCTAAGTGATGGCATAAATAGTTTCAAACCCCCTGCTCCCACTGTCAACAATGACTCCTCTACAGAGGTGTACATAAATGCCCTGTATAAACACCTGTACAAATGTATAGACTCAGCTGTACTGAACAGATCAAAACAAAGTCCTCACAAAATACAAGAAGCCACACTGGCAGTCATTAAGCATGAATATGTTATATAACAAGAGGAAGAAACTAATGTTTAAGAACAAGAGGGAACTGACTCAACAGAGGAAAGACACCCTCCACAGCTTGAGCAAGCAAATTATATATCTTGCAAAGTCCTCTAAAGCCAATTATGAAGCTAAACTGGCATCTCTAGCTAAGGATAATCACAAGGCATTTTTTATCTATGTCAGCAATCTAAAAGGGAAGGCCCAGCTTTGTGCCAAGCTAGTAGTGCATGGTACCACTCATACTGACCCTGAGGACATTGAAAACCTGCCAGCCGATAGCTTTGGTGCAAATTTCACCCCCCCCCCGGTCCCCACCAGACACACCCCAAAACATACCTGTCATCAGCCCTCTACCTAGTATCTCCAAAGAACAGGCCATAACTGCACTCTCCATGGCCAAAAACACAGCCTCTACAGTACTGGATAACATCCCAAGCTGCCTACTAAATGGTCTAAAACAGGACCTAGCAGAACCACTCGGCACTCACTTCAACCACTGTCTAAGTACTGGCTTTGTCCCAGCAGAGTGAAAAACAGCAACAGTAATTTCCTTACACAAAGGGGGTCCATCAACCGACCCTGGGAACAATAGACCCATAAGCCTAACCAGCCATATCTGTAAGGCCATGGAGAGAATCATCATGGACTTTATCAACAAAGACACAGGTGACCTTCAACCTCTTGACCCGACCCAATTCAGCTTCATTAAGGGTAAATCATACTTATTAAACCCAGTGGACTTCTTCAAGAATATCATCAAAGCCTCAGATGAAGGCAAAACAGTACATACAGACTATCTTATCTTAGCCAAAGCTTTTGACACAATCCCCCACTAAGGCATCACTGAGAGACTCACCCAGGTGGGAATTAACCCACATGTCACTAGATGGGTAGCCAACTGGTTCACTGACAGAATGCATACAGTCAAAGTTGGGGATTCCACCTCTACCAGCAGTCCAATTACCAGTGGTGTACCACAAGGATATGTGCTGGGCCCCCTACTATTTGGAATCTATCAGAAGTCCAGGTGAAAGTAGATGGCCTATGGCTTATCAAGTTCACCAATGACTGCAATCTGGATGCAATAATTGAGTCCCCCAACGATACTGACATACTACAAATAGGGCTTACACAGACAAATGATGGATGCTAAAGCCATAGACTTAAACTAAACACAAATAAATGCGTTATTATCCCTTTCGGCAAAGGGGAAGTCCCTGCAAATTACAATATTAACAATATCCCCTTAGCTAAAAAGTGACAGATTTGGAAACACAGGTTGATAGCAACCTTAAATTCAATCACCATGTATCCACAGTGGTAAGAAAGGCCTTCTATGTTTTGCATCTCATAAGTAAGGGTATTGCATCCAGAGCTAAGAATGTTATAACTTCCCTGTACTCATCCCTCATCAGACCAGTAATAGAGTACAACTCTCCCTTCTGTATGTACCTCACCAGACACCTGCAAAATCTGGAGAGACCTCAGAGGTTTCTCACCAAGAAAATTCAGGGTCTTCAACACATGACCTACATGGACAGACTGAAGGCTCTGTCACTGTACTCTGTATCTTACAGACTGCTGAGATGCGACTTGTGCCTGGTCTACAGAGCCATCTCGAACCCTGCCATAATGGAATGGAAATGCTTCACATCCGCATGTCAAATGGGACAAGATTCACTCACTCTAGGGATCTTAACCTAGCCTGCGATATTAGCAGGACATGGTGGAGAGACAGATATGTCTCCCAGAGATTGCCACTCTTCTGGAACAAGCTCCCAATTCACGTAAAGCAGAGCTTAATGACTCTATTTAAGTGTAACTTAGACAACTGGATGGGAGACCATAAATTTATCCCAGGGGTGTCACCTATGTCCCCCTTGAATAAGGGTAGTAACTGCTGATCATAGACTCTATAACTGCAAATATAGACCATACAACTTGGTCAATAAGGCAACAAGGATATAACATGGCTAGGCTTATAAAGGCCATAGGGCCAATAGCTTAGTTACCCCCATATGAATCTATGAACCTAATTAGCATATGCCTCTCCCTTAGAATGTCTAATTAACATCTAGCATGGTCACAGAGACAGCCCACCACAATTCTGCATGATTTCATGCAAAAGCACTATGGTAGGACTCTCTCTCTGATTATGGAAAGGTTATCATGAGGTGTACACATCGTTCTGTTCAAGTTAAATTGCTGTGTACACCTTGCAGTAACCTTTATGAATTCTGTTCCACTGTGTTACATGCTACAACAAATTGTATTAAATTTGTTTTTACTTACTTACTTCGGAAACTCCACAATACTGAAAAGGACAAAGTGGGTATCAGAGAAAAAGAAAACATTTTTTTCTTGTTTTAACCAATAAGACAGATAACAACTGTCAAGAAAAAAATGTGCATGAAGAATGAGACAATGTTAAAAAAAAAAAAAAGACTGCCAGCACCAGTAAAAGGAAAAGTAAGCAAAGTAATGAAGCACTCACTTATCGGGGGAAAAACACACCGAGAAAGAATAAAAGGTAGATGGGAAAATGAAAGTAGAGGCAGTGATTTCACAAATGGTAGGAGAATGAAGTGCAGACAGAAAAACAGCAGGATAATTCTTGTGAAGAAAAAATTCTCAGACCATTAATTAATTAAAATCAACAGCTTAACCATTAGGTGAAGGATATGGTCAGAGCAGTCACTATCCACTGCCAAATTTGTTGTTACTTATATGAGTACCCATATTGTGCCTTATACAAGTCTGTATATTGTTTAGAAGTAATCAACTATAAAATGTTTAAAGACACAAAAGACCCATCAGTTGAAGCTATCTTTGAGTTTCACTGAAATACTGCAAGGCAGGTTTCAATTAATCTGCTACTGTTTGATCCTACCTGTCCTTTGGAGGAATGGGGTAGAGCATCATGAAGCCTACAGTAGACAGGTGTACTTGGTACACCTGGAACAAGGGGTAGGAAGGTACACTACAATGGATGCACTAACTGGATAAGAAGTGCAGTTCTCTTACAGTTTCACACCATGTAAGTAATATGTGAACACTCACCATGTCAGATGATCCTTGAGTAAGTCTTCTGAAGTCAGTGAACATTAGGATATTATTCAGTTTGGAGAGGCCTCTTCCAGAATAAATTACATTCTCCTGTTTTTACATTCATTGCCATGTGCATACCACTAACACACGCATTAACATCATATACAAAACCTAGGAATATGTACCTGGCTACTGCTTCTCAGTTCTCACCACCACCACCACCACCATCATCCCCTTCACTGCACTGAACAACTGTTAAAAAATAAGGATTATGATTTTTAAACTTTCCAGACTAGCTAAAAAAAAAAATCAGTCTACAAAAGTAGTTAACAAACTTTCCAGCAAATAGAATGATGCAAATATAATAAATATCCACTAAGAAGGTCCAAAGTCTCAAAGATCACCTGATATGGTGAATATACATACAGCTGTTATAGCTTACTGCAAAGGGCTCTCTGCAGGGGGTGATGAATGGGAATAATCCCAAGCTGTATCAAAAACACTGCCCAGGGAAGCAGGAACCAGAATATTGAAAAGCAAGGGCTCAGAAGGCCAAGTCTTGATCTGATAATGTGTTAGTGGAGGACTGACCCTTGTAATCTCAGTCCAAGCAGTACTTCCCGGCAAAGTTGTGAACTGATATGGCACAAATGTCTGCAATTAACACATTCTTTGAATAGGTACTCGTAGCACCTATCCCACTGGTGAAATGGTCTTTGAACATACTGGTTAAAATGTGGCAGCAAAAAATTATACAGTTAGCAATCCATTTAAATAGAACATGCTTAGCCAAAAATATGAGTTTCGTTCCCCAACACAACACACACACACACACACACATATGCACACACACACACACACACACACACACACACACACATTCACACACACACATTCACACACACACATTCACACACACACATTCACACACACACACACACACACACACACACACACACACACACACACACACACACACACACACACACACACACATCAAGGAAGATAAAAAGTGTCCACTGCCAACTCAGTCTTGTTCATGAATTACTTTAATGGTGATGGCCCAGCTGATGACACAATTACAGACCTGCCATGCTTCTCTGTATGGGATAAAAATACATACCACCATGTTGGTTCACTTACCAACCACAGTCTAATTTTTCCTGACCAAAGCAAAGCAAAATGGACTAAGGTTTCAACTTCCTTTCCCGAGCTTAAGCAGAGTACTTGCAGCATCCTCAATTCAATCAGGTATACAGCCCCTACCAGGGAGGATCTGAAGAGGATTCTTTCTCTAATCAATAATGCATCTATGATAACAATGTGTGGCATGGTGTGATAGGAATGGAAACTTCACAATAATATGAGTGTGAACACTCCTTCACTTGAGGTCTGTTAACAGAAACGCCTTGATCATAATTCCCTACATATCATGTTTCATCCTACAGACCATATGATAACATTTGATGAACACAGGTTGTGTCACTGCCTTTGTGTGTCCCACTCACATGTTCCATACAGTCCATACCTTTAAAACTATCTGATCCAAAAACAGTACACAGAATAAACAATCAGAGCTTACCTTTTTGTCATCACATAACTTAAGAAAACAAAGCACACTACCTCCCTATAGATTAGCTCTTCCTTCTCCTCTCAGCTGGTGTCTCTGTAACAGGTCAGGACACATTAAGCAGGACAAGAGAAGAAGATATGTTTTCATCAGTCATAGTCCCAACTAGGAATGATTAACAGTCCAACCCCCCCTTCTTACATACCTTCTGGCACATTACCACTAGTTCCCTTTCCTTCCTATCAGAATAGTTTTTGCCTACTGACAGTCCATCCTGGTTTGCACACAGCCCAGAACTCCAGTATTTTCTTTGGGTCCAGTTCAAGTCTCCATTACCATATCATGACCGTGAACTAGTTGTCTTACTAATGGGCTCATTACCTCCCTGGCATTTCCTGGACTATCTTTGCTAGTCAATGAAGCTAAAAGATGGGCAGGATAATACAAAATCTGCACAGTAGGGCTTCCACTTAATGGTGTGTGGCTACTTAAATCCAGACCAGACCAGTATGGACACTTCCCAATCATTCAGCCTCTTACTTTCTTAATCTTCCCCAACCTTTGAAATGTCTGCTTGGTAGGTGAAACAGATGAAGCTATGGCTTACACTGCTGCCTATTTTCTTGTCCCAGGTCATTGCTATCACTTGCAGTTGGATATTTGTATGTAACAGCTGCCATACTTCATATGGTGAATTTATCACCCACGTTTCCACAATACAGCAAGCTTGTTTGGGAAGCAAAGTTCATGCCCCAGATCTTGTCAAGTAAATTTTCCATCCAGTCTTAGTGTATGCCTGGTATCTTACAGAAAAGTCTACAGTATACAATTCCACAATTATGACTCTTTACATAGAGATTTTAATTCATTCATTCATGATTAATATAAGAACAATGAAGCTGAATTATTACTTGTCTTGACTGCTTTCTTATAAGGTAGGAATGCTTCATCTTGTGCACCCTGCCCACAATAACTACTTTCTGGATTAGAGAGTGTATTCAGCTAGTCTCCAACTTTTCTCTCAGGTCCTTTCCATCACCCTCCTCAGCAGACTTTCTAGTCTTCCCTTTTGTTCTAAACAGGCATATCAGCCAGTATTTCTCTTAATGCTGACTGCTCACAGGCCATTTTCTCCAGTACTGTCCTTTGATCCTGCCTGACCCTGTCCACCTCTCCTTTTAACTTAAAAATAGGATACACACCATCAGAATCTGCACCTATCATCAAAGATGTACCACAAGGAACCACTGCCCCACCCTTCTCTTCTTCATATTCATTAGCAAACTATGTTGTGACCTTTCCCATTTCCCATTAATCCTCTATGCAAATGAAATGGTCATTAGATGATCAGGTCACTCTCATACCATCATCATTCATTCTCCGTTCCAGTTAGACTCACAGGAGCTCCACCAATGGATCATAACAAATAAACTACTTCTCATCTCCAAAACAGAAATTTTTGGAATTCCACAGAAAATTCACCAGGCACCTGACTGTTTAACTATCTTTGACTTACACATCCAATCCATAAAAACAACCTCTACCATCAAATACGTGTGATTATGGCTTGATCAGTCTCTAAGCTTCCATTTCCACATTGACACAGTGAGAACAAAAAAAACAATTCTCTCCTTTTCTGGGCCAAAAAGATCTCCCTCCCTTTTTCTATCTCAACCAGCAAAAGAAACCATCAGCAAAGGAGTTCCCCTCTTTCCACTAGAATATGGACTATTTTTGCATCCACCTCTAAGAAAAACATCACTACACTGCATACAACCTCCAACCGCATCTGGTGATTAATTACAAACTCATTCCTCTGTGAGCATTATTGTATCACCCTAGAAAAAGCCAAATGGCAACCCACAAAACAAAGATTTAACCTACTGCTTAGATCCGACCTCTACAAACTACTATAACTTCAGACATTTATTCCACGTGCTGCTAAACATCATGAACAAACATCTTCATACAATTTTAGACAATACTGATAAGCCACACTAACTCTCATTACCCCTAAAATCAAACTCCACTGCAGTGCACATGCATTCTGTTCTCAAGCACTTGCTCTTTGGCAAGCTGTCTCCAATTGATCCAGAGGAAATCAACATTTACTCCAAATTCAGAATCCAACTGAAAAATACCTCTTCTTTCAAGCCAAATGCTCCTGCTTCAACAGCGGGCATATCACTTAATGAGATACAAACCTTATGTTCAAAAGTTCTTTCATAGAAGTATGGAAAAGCTGGTACAGCTGATCAATAATCAGTTGATCGAACTGTAGCAACTTTTTCTGAGCAAGATCATGGTAAAATGAGGAGTGAGAAATCTGCCATTACCGATCTCAGTCTTGGTATATATACATATATATATATATATATATATATATATATATATATATGGATTCCTATCAGAACGACGACTTACCATAATACCGAACTGCATGTAATCAATGCGGAAACATCGTAAATCCACAAAAGTGAAAGTAAACATTGCTGAAAACACTGAGACGCAACTGTGCATGTGCCACCAGCACCAGTCTAAACCTCTAAAACAATACAAATAAAAATGAAATATTTTAAACAAAATTACACATTTCATAACGGTTTGGCAGGGGGGTTATGCCCCCCTATGCCCTCCACACTCACTGTATATTATATATATATCAACTCTGAGATTGCACTACAGTGGGGGAAATGGTAAATGCTGGTGGCACATGCACAGTTGTGTTTCAGTGTTTTACACTTTCAGCAATGTTTACGTTCGCTTTTGTGGATTTAAGGTGTTTCCATCTCGATCATATGCAGTTTGGGTGGTTATGGTAAGTCAGCATTCTGACAGGGATCCATATATATATATATATATATATATATCTTTAGCAGGCAATGTTTATTCTGTAGCTGACAACTTAGGAGATATTCTCTATACTTGTATAGGTTTGTACTAAGTTTATGTCAAAATAATCATCAAGAAGCTTAGCCACAGCACCTTATGTTAAACATATACAAATACAAAATATTCTTCTCATAAACTTATCTCTCTCCTAACAACAGTCTGTAATTTGTTTACAGCCAGCTAATGGTCTGCAGTGTCATTATGCTGCAGCTGTAGGGCTCTGTTGTTTTAAGTCATATCCTCTCTCTCTCTATATATACATATATACAAAATATTACATATATATATATATATATATATATATATATATATATATATATATATATATATAAAACACACTGCACAGAAAATGAGATTATGTATTTTAGGTTCATCACACATGTCACATCGACACTCAATGCAGAAGAGCAATAAGTGCCTACTCTGTGACCATCCACTTCATATAACTTGACTAGTACTCTCTGGCTGTTGAAGAAAACAGGAATGTATACATAGATGATCATAAGTCATTACCAGTAAAGCAAACAGTTGGAGTAAGTGAGCTACGTATTAAACCATTTTGCAGATCGAGGCTTGGCTTCTCGGACTATTTGTTAAGTTTGACTATTAGTCAAAAGCAGGCTCTGACAGTACAGAGGGGGGTGAGCCAGGAGCAAATGGCAAAAGGACAATGGGTCACAGTGTTTGTATTGGGGATCATTACTTATAGTATCAAAGAATGGAGAAGAAATGGGACTAACACACACTACAAGCAAGGTACATTTTAACAAATAGCCAATTAAATATATTAGAGCTACACAAAACATACATCTAAAAGTTAAATGAAGATCCAAAACTAACAGAAATATATATATATATAGTGATTGCCAAAGGGGGAAAATATACTACCATCCTCACTCCTCACCAAAAGTGCATTCTTGCAAACTTCAAGGAAGCAAGCAGTTAGTTAAAGATGTATCAGTAAGATAGGGAGAGGTAATAACAGCATGATTCCTTCATAAAAATGCATGTCTGATAGCATATTTGGGTCATAAGAAGACTACTCTAGTAGCTGTGTGTAAGTAGAGCTATCAGGACACTGGACTACCTGTCACTTTGCATAGCCTTGCTGAAGGGGATGTAAACAACTCCAATGAAGCTACATAGCAAATTTCAATGCTTCCCTGAGTCCTCTTTATACTGCAAGCCAAGCTACAATTGTGGAACAAAATAATTAAGACTGCACTGTCCAACTACCTGACACAGTGCCAGTCCTCTGAATACACTGCTGCTACCAACCATTCAGCTCTGTCAAATGGACCCCATGCCACTTTACTAGTTACAGTGGGAAACAGCATATACAGGTAAGCCAGACCGACTCAAACAGAGTCAAGTAGGTACAAATGCAGGTCACGATGGACATGTGATTAAGACAGAACAAGCTGACACAACAAATGAATAAGACTTGAAAACAAAATATGTGTGTAGCACCAACAGTGATGGCCATTACCAGACACCCACAGTCTAATGTGGTCTGAATTCTGCACCGCTAGAGGCACTGCAAACTTAGCAGTCAACTGACCGGCACTGTTAACTGATGTTTGAAAAATGGCATTGTGCTGGGAGTGTCAGTAACTTAGCAGCCAGCCTCTGCTGTAAAATGAACCTTCGCTGCTTAGACTACAGGAAGCAAAAAGGCACTCATTTCCAGTGTACATGAATATTACTGTAGAAAATGAAGATGTAACATTTTAAATGTGAAACCTCTAACCCAACAAACTCGCATCTGAATTCTGAGTTAAGTCACTTGTGTGACTCACTGACCTCCTGTGGTGCTATTAAAATGTACCATTTTAAAAGCAAAAATATTCAGATTAACAGGACAGCTGTAGTTAACCACAAAACACCAGCTAGAGAATGAGAAAATAGAGAAGCATAAAACAGTTTTTATAACTGCAGGCAAGGCCTTCCTGGAAATCACAGTAACATTTTCTGAAACCTCCATAACTCAAAGTAAATATGAATGAAGGAATCAAACCGGTGCCCCCAAAACAGTAACTGTGACAAAGTAGGCTTTTAGTAAAACAAAGGCTACTGTGTGCAGCTTAAGTACATAAAAGACAACCAATTAATAACTTAGTTTAAATGTATCTATTCAACTTATGAACCACAGCACTTTTCATTGAAACAGTATCCTAGAGTTTTTCTCAAAAATCAGAACATGGAGCCTAAGGATGACAAATTAATATAATGGTAAATGTAGCTAGTCACTGGCTCTTGTATGCACGAAAGGTGACATTATGTTTCCAGTCCATGAATGCGGACAGATCTAGAGTTTCTAAAAAGTGTGTAAAAACAGCAACAATGGCACTGGAGGTTTACTTACAATGGGTAACTTAAACAGGCGATGCAAGAGAAGACAGTGGGCCACTTTTTTCTATCCTCTGCACCCTCAACAACTAGTGAGCCCATTCTTTCTAGAGGCCCACTTGTTATTCCTTCACTTTTGTCACAGGAGGATGCCAAAATGGAGATATGAGCGCTCAAGGTCATGCCCATTATTTACTGAAGAGCTTTTCTATTCCCTTACCTCCAAGCTGACTTTTAGGTACTGTACAATGTCCCCCAGGCTGAACCCTAAGGTGAAAATGTACTTCCTCACATCCAAATTGCTCATCAGGAATAAAATCACTCTTTGGCCTGTTTCACACCCAAAATCTCGTATGCATATGGACAGCACGTTTAGGGATTTCTCCTTAAGGTGCTCCTCTGGTGGGATGCCAATGGCTCTCTCTCCCAGAATGGCTAAAACAGCAGCAGTTGCTCAGCCCCACCCATACCTGGCTAGCTCCTACAGTGATCAGCAAGCTAATCACAACTGGTCAGCTGGACAACCCTCAAGTTTTTATCCATCCCAGCCACATCAGTAGTTCACTAGACCTATTTTAATAATGAAAGGAAAATGATTTCTTGCTCTACTTCAAAGACAAGCACAGTTAGACTGGGCAGCTGACATTACTATTTATGGGACTACGGAAGCTAAGGGACTGGAGACTTATTTCCGTAATGCATAATTCTCAACTGCCCAGATTTTTGCCCCATATTTTTTGGTCTGTTCCCCCATGAAATTTGTGGTTTTCTAGATTTTCATGGCAAAAGACTTCTTATCTTTCAGAAAATGCATGGTAACACAAGAACTTTTATTCTATCAACTTTCTAAGCTTATAAGAGCAATATTTAAAATGTGTCCATATTTTTGGGACTTTGTCCCCCCATTATTTTGACTTTATGCATATTTTTTGTGCTAAGAAGTTGGGAGGTATGCCTTAATGTCACTTTATTTCTTTCCTCTGTAATTTGTCTCCCACATTCCTGTAGACTACCAGTTTCACCCTATCCAGACTTATGCAGGAAACAACCCATCATTCAGGCATGAGTCTAAGTTTAAGTTAAGGTAGGAAGCTACCATAAATAGAAGGGTTGACTTCACTATCAGTTAACCTGCTCTTAAGGTTTACAATTTTTTTCTTATTTTTTTAATTTCATTTCAGGGGCTTGTCACACATGAAACAAGACACCTAAAAATGTTACTTGAGAAGATTAGTAAAATTAAGAGAATTACCAACTTCTAGTCTATTACAAATGGGTCTGGGCAAATGACAAAAGTGGGAAATGACAGGAGTGTCAAAGGGATTCTTTTTAACTTTAAACTGCCTTTAAAATTTGCAAAGGTGGGTTCTGGTATTTAATGAATGAGCACCTCTCAATCTTCATAAAAAATCTAGCAATATTGGTGTTTGGGCAAGCCATTGTGAAGCTAAAGGTTTTGTGGCTTGGGTGGAATAATGAACTGCACTAGGTAAACTGAAAGTTATTTTTAATTTTTTTTATTTACGTTAAAACACAAATGCAGTTTGAAAACATAATGAGAGGAGTGGGTTTTTCTCATCTGGAATTTTTCACGCGACTGAAAATGGACACATATACTGGTTTGCTTCAGTGATCAATACAATCTGACTGCTGGGTACTTTTTCATTAATGGGGCAACAGGCAAAATGTGCAGACGATGTTAACGCTACAAAGGCAATGACCTTTACATCACTTTTTTGACATAGTAGAAGCTTAGTGTACTACAATTTGAAGCTGTTTCTGTTGTTTGGTATAATGGTGTTTCAGACACAATGTAATTGTCTTGTCCGTCACTTAGTAGAAGCTTAAGAAATGCCTTTTTTCGTATTCCTGTTCAGCTAATCAGATATGGAGTACCCTGCATAAAGAGGGACAGGTGAAAACCATGTTTTTAGTGCAGCTGTCACTGTCACCACATAATACCAGAAAGAGGCACTTGTCTAGTCAATGAAGGCACATGACCAGTAGCAGGGGTTAAATAATAATGCAGACAGCTACATATTTATTTGGGTTAAGTGTTTCCAAGTTTTGTTTTCATTCATCTTCTGCTGTCAATCGCATGTTGTTTCAGCGGTTGTACTGCTGCCATCCTAAGTCTAATGACGCGACACCACCCCCTGCGGTTCTCTGAACAAGTTAACTGGTTTTGCTTTTTCTTATTATTATTTGTTTTTATTTTTGATATAATACCTTGTGGCACAGCTCTTGATTGCTAGGTGTCGGACACACACAATGAAGTACACAAAGCTGAAGTAATTCACTGTCAGCCTATTTTTGCTTTCTAAACGCTTGTTTCAGGAACAATCAGTAGTACTGTGAGACGAAATCCAAAATTCAAACCAGGACAGAAGACTAAAATAAGTAAAACCGAGAAGTGAGAAAATCCACAATACTGTCAGAACCAAGACAATGTTAAAACCAGAAAAAAACGCATCAACTGCACATTTTGTCTGTTGCCCCGTTAACGGAAAAGTACCGACTGGCTGTTATCAGAACTTTGGATCAACTTCTGAGACACAATTGCAAATCTCTTTCACTACCTCAAACAACCAGCAAAAAGTGGTCTCTGAAAAGTGTTACACTGCATTTCCTGCTGAAAGTCACCACATTTATGCTTTTTTTTCCAAACATCTTTATTAAATTCACACATATGACAAAGGCAATCTTACTATTTATATAAATGAAAACCATACACAAATGATATCACTTTAGTTGCAAACCATTTACATCACAGACACCAATGAAACAACTGTAGTTGTAAACATTATATATCACTTAGAAACCATCCAGTCATTGTCAGTTAAGCATTATATCTCCCATTCAAATCCTGTCTCTTAAACCTCGTTCCTGCTCTGCATATATTGTTCCCATAATTCCCATTTTTTCCTATGTAGTTTGCTCCTGACGTTTGTGAATACCTGTTTATCTCTCAGTGCTGTATTGTTAACAACAGCAACAACATCTGTCTGCTGAACAGTCAAGCAACAATATAGCCATATAAATAACATTATCAGACATAAAAGCGCTTTGTAGGAATTGGATCAAAGAATCCCTGTAATTATTCTGCATTCTTTATAGTATTCACTAAATGATCATGGAAAAATGCACATTTCACTAGTTTATTTATGTGACATTTCATAAGGTAGATGAACTTTGTAACTTCTTTGATAGTTCTAAATTGTTCTATGCAGCTTTTTAGTCTGGTGAATTGATATTACTAATCATCTAATAAGAGAAGGGACTTAATAATTCATGTCTGGAGTGCTCTGCAAAACAGGAGAACAGTCTCACACTTGTCCACACATTAGGAGGTTAGCTTGCTAGTAACACAATCTATGTTGCACCCATAGTATACAGACAACGCATATGGCAGAAGTATCAGCAGCCTCTATTAGAAGTGGGCCTGTATGTTAGCTCTACCAGGAAGAAGGAGATGAACTGTCAATAGGACAGCTCTTGCCTCAGATAACTCAGGTTCAGACCTGGTGCATAGTATCACCAGCTACCATCCAGATATCCAGCACAAACAATATCTCAGTGGTGGAGGGAATATATAGCTTAAACTGTTGTCTGGTATCACTACTTGCTGTGCTGCCAATTAAAATAGGAAAAAAAAAACATCTATGAGGCACTGTCAGAAGGCATAACTTCATGCTGACCACTTTTCATCATATACCTTTATTTTTTTGTTTATTCATTCATTACCTACCAAGAGAGTGGGCTGGACTATTGACCCTTCTCAGCCATGACCCACACCAAGGGTCAACAACAACACTCAATACATTACATTTTTGTTAAAGACATAATATAAAAACAATGTTTATAAAACAGTGAATATGACAACATTTGCAAAGACATACAATATATAGATTAGAAATGTTTTAAAAAAAATAGAATAGTGGATTTTGAGGTTTAATGATTATGGTAATATTTCTCAAGGAAAGTAATTGTTCAGTAGGTACCTTTGTTAGTGAGAAGAAAAACAACAATGATTGAGAGATTTTTTTAAACAAAACAGCAGAGAAAAGGAAAAAAAAAGGTGTTAAATTCATTAAGAAAAGATGCAGGATATGTTAGACTACTTTTATAGCACTTACAATAGCAGACCAAAAAGTACACAATGAGGAACCTTGTTTGCAGACAGAAACGCCTCTGAGTCAAAAAGCTTCTTAACGCTTTTATTTTGAACAAACCAAAACAGACCACTGCAGCTTCTTCAGAGAAACAAGTTAGACAAAAAACACTCACTTTAAAAATACTACATCAGGAAATGACATATTCCTGTTTCCTGTTACCAAACAGTTGTATTTAAAAACACATACAAAGTGCTAAAAAGTTAAAGACATCCCACATTTAGAATCATTTTAAAAGAAGCACACAACAATAAGAAATGGATTCAATTATATGAAAAAGATCTCAGCGACTTAACAATAATATGGATGACAAAAAACAGATGTCATTACTATTTACAATAAACTACTATACAAAATATGTAAGTAGATCTATCGGAAAATGTACTCTAATACTCACTTAAAACATTAAAAACAAATTTGCCTTATATGAGGTGTGTATAAGGGATAAATACTACTCATATTTGCTCAGGCTTAGTTTATTAAACATTCTATTTGTGCTGTAACCGTGCAGGACTAAGGAAGAAAGAAAGAAAGAAGAAGAAAAGGAAAGGAAGAAGTATCCTTGGAAAACACGCACCTTAAAAGATTCAGCACGTGAGAATCCATTGTGTCTTCCTACTAAGACCACTAAGACTAGGTTATAAACCTGACTGTTAGGTTAAGTAAGCCCTGAATAGTAGACGGTCAAGTCAACTAGCTAGACCTAATGTGTTAGTGCAAGGTGCTAATAACACACAACACTGCCAAATCATCCAATATGTGTTGCCTGATATACGGGTCAGACCTAAAGTCAGAGAAAACTATATAGTAACAGTAGGTTTTACCTAAAATAACTTTTAATTTAAGAACTGGGGCAATGTTGCAGTTAGTGTTATGGCCAGGAAGACAGAAAGCCCAAGCGAACTGCCAATCGAGCTCACAATTTTCTAGTATTAAAGATACAGGGCCCCTCTGATTTTTAAGGGTACATGGTCTATAGCCATAAAGCTAAAACTATGTCCTGGGAACAATGCAATATGTTTGGCCAGTGCGTTGTCATCTTTACATGTCCTAATTGCATACAAGTGCTCATACATCCTATCTCGCAGTCTCCTGTCGGTTTTTCCGATGTAGAACCCAGAGCAGCAGTTGCACATAGCAATGTATATAACTGATTTGCTCTCACAATTAAGTGCATGCTTGATGACAAACTTCCTGTCCCTAACAAGGAATGTCTCCCTGTTCGGACATTGTTACAGAAATTACAGAATCCACATCTGGACATTCCTTTCCTTTTATAAAACTATGCTGTTGGATATCCCTTTGTAATAGTTCCTTCAAATTTTTAGATCGTTTAAAAATAAATCTGGGTTCGTCTCCCAATTTTCCTGCTAGTGATGGGTTTGAGGATATCAACCTCCAATTCTTACGGATGATGTCCAGGATTGCTTCTGAATTAGTACTAAAAATAGTGACGAAGCTCAAAGATAAATCTGTATTTGATTCTCTGCGGTCAACATTGCTACCTATTAGACCACTTATAGGCGCCTCATCTGTGAAACTACTAACTACACTGGAGGACACCTTTTGTTTAGTCAATAAAGGGGTGTAGAAGCCTCTAGTTCTTTTAAGAGTAACTTCCTCAATAAGTTCACAAACCATTTTCTCAGGATAGCCACGGTTAGTGAACATTTCCTTCAGAAATGAACATTCCTTAACAAAATCCACAAGGGTGCTGCACATTCTTCCTGCCCTCACCAGCTGTCCCTTCACTATAGATCTTTTCTGTTTGTGAGGGTGAAAGCTGGTGAAGTGCAGGAAAGAATTGCAGTATGTGGCTTTCCTAAAGACGGTGGACCTGAAGCACTGATGACAAATATCCTTCGTAAGTTTGACATCTAAATAATCCAGCTCGGTGGTAGAAAATTTAAAAGTGAACTTCAGGAACTCAGTGGAATTACTGATATTATCCACCAAGTTTTTCGCTTCCAATTCTGACCCCTGAACAGGAGGAACATGTCGTCAAGGTAGCGGGTGTAGAAGGTAACAGGGGCCATAATACCAGGGAGATCAGCCAAGATGTTTGCTTCCCAGTACCCCATTACATAGTTTGCCACACCTGCTCCACATGGGGAGCCCATCACACCCGTTTCTGTAAATAGAAGTCACCGTCAAATGAGAGTAGTTACTGGTTAGTACTATTTCAAGTAATTCCATAACCAGTTCGACCTCCAATCTGGGCCCCAAACTTTTGTAACATTGACCCTGTCCATTCAACCGCCTCTAAGTGCGGTATGCATAGAGGTCAATGACATCAATAGTTAACAAGTTGTCATCTTCATTGAATGGCAGTTTGTTTATGTTGTCCAAAATGTCCATGAGTCCTTACACACACTTGGAATGTACTTAACGTATTTGTCCAAGATGTGTGTGATTAGTTGGAACATGGGTAAGTAATAGAGGATCTACTGTCAATTAAAGCTCTCATAGGGGGGTCAGTAACACTTTTATGGATTTTAGGGATCCCAAACATAACGGGGATCTTAGAAGACATGATGTCAATATAATTATATGTCTTGATATCAATTTTCCCGTTAAGAAAAGGTCCTAAAATATCCCCTGATCCTTTGTGTGGTACCGTTAACTTCATTTCTTGAGGCTTTTGTGTAGGCATCACTGTCAAGGAGGGAAGTCATTTTCTCATTATAGGTGACATTATGAAAAATCACCAAGCCTCCTCCCTTATCCGGTTGTATAGGTAACTGACTAAGTTCATCCAGTAATAGGCGTTGTTCTTTAGAAATATTGGGAGTTGTAGTCCTATTGTATTCATTATATTTGTTACCCAAAAATCTAAAATCAAATTCACACATGTTCTCAAACAATTCCAACGTAGAATGTAATGGAGGATTAAAAACACTGGACAGTTTTGGAAGTCCTACATTGGGGATGGTGTTTACTTCACCATCATTCACAACCTCTGTTTCATGATTGAACAGTAACTTAAGATTCATTTTTCTTACAAAACACTTTAGTTCAATAATTTCTTTAGCAACATTCCCATAGGAAGTTGGAACAAAAGTGTTTCCAAAAGCTAACAATTCTATCAATTGTTGGTCCAAAATGATGTCAGAAAAATTGTAAATGGTGAAGTCGCCAGTTAGTGAGAATGACAGGGGCCCACCGTGAAGGTGAGCTAGAGACATCAGCGTCGACTATACTAGAACTATCTGCCACCAAGAAGTTAGGTATGGGGTCAAGCAGGGCAAGTTTGTTACTTCTGTTCCTGTAAGACTGTTGCCTAAAAAATTTTTGTTGTTACTATTCCCTGCATTATAAGTGTTGTGCCCCCTATTATCATTGTAACCTTTGTCACTTCTCTGACTTCCCTTATCTTTAGCAAAGCCCTTAATTCTGTTACTCCTTCTAGGTGTTGAGGTGGCATGGACATTCCCAAGTCTTCTTCATCAAGGTCTTCTACCCGTCCTCATCCTCACCTAGTGTTTGGACAGGATATTCATTATTACTACTTCTGAACATGTCTGGTGTCCCCTTTAAGGTTAGGGTAAGCAACATTTTACCATAAGCCTCTCTGTCCAATTTTTACTCTTGTTTAGTTTAAGTAGCAGAGTATCAATACTGGACAGATCCGTCCGTGTCAGACTGGTATCTATTAAAATCTAAATGTTGCTTAATTTCATTGTCTAAATCATTAATTTCTTTTAATACAACATCAACATTTGCACCATAGTGCTTAATAATAACATTCATTAACTCAGCACCATGTTTTGAAACAGAGCCTCAGGTCAATCAAAAGTCATGGTCTGAAATTAAACCAGATTTTGGTACAATATTTTCATTGATGCATTGCTTAAAGTAAGCAGACTCAAGCTGCAGTTTTTTAATTTTAATAATTTAGAGTCAAAATCTTAAGCTTTTCTGATAAGCATAAGCCATCATTATTTGCGACAGTACCTGTATTTATTCCTTGCTCGGTGAACAGCAAGTTAGTAGTGTCCAATAGCCAGCCACCGAGGTCTGGAATTCTATTATTAGACCCTGTAGGTATATTGCCATTACTGGAACCAGCAACTGCTCCATTCGCAGTTGTTTGAACGTGGTTTAGAGGAGGCCACAGCAGCACGTGAACGTCCCGTCTTATTGCTGCCAGGCCACCTCGGACGGAAACCCCAGCCGGTAAATCAGGGTCTTGAGCTCATTCCTGTGCCAAGAACATCGGCAGGTGACATAGTCCGAGGGCTGCTGGGATCCAATCTTCATTTGGGCCCTGGCTGGTCAAACCATACCATTTCTCAGTGCGTGGAAGGAAGCTTGCATCGTATCCATCCTCGAGTTCATGTCATCCAGTCTAGCTGATAGACCTGCTATCAGCGGTTAAGTCAGTGTCCATAGCAGTGCTGCCAGTTGCCATTAACTCAACTGTTAGACAACTGCTAACAACTACCGGTAAACAAGGTAAAACACGGAAGGCTGCAAAGCTGTAAACCAACAGGAATCCTCCTCTGAAAAACCACAAAACTGCTTTCAAACAAGTCAGACCAAAAGTACACAATGAGGAACCTTGTTTGCAGACAGAAACGCCTCCGAGTCAAAAAGCTTCTTAGCGCTTTTATTTTGAACAAACCAAACAGACCACTGCAGCTTCTTCAGAGAAACAAGTTAGACAAAAAACACTCACTTTAAAAATACTACATCAGGAAATGACATATTCCTGTTTCCTGTTACCAAACAGTTGTATTTAACAAAGTGCTAAAAAGTTAAAGACATCCCACATTTAGAATCATTTTTAAAAGTAGCACACAACAATAAGAAATGGATTCAATTATATGAAAAAAGATCTCAGCGACTTAACAATAATATGGATGACAAAAAACAGATGTCATTACTATTTACAATAAACTACTATACAAAATATGTAAGTAGATCTATCGGAAAATGTACTCTAATACTCACTTAAAACATTAAAAACAAATTTGCCTTATATGAGGTGTGTATAAGGGATAAATACTACTCATATATCAGGCAACACATATTGGATGATTTGGCAGTGTTGTGTGTTATTAGCACCTTGCACTAACACATTAGGTCTAGCTAGTTGACTTGACCGTCTACTATTCAGGGCTTACTTAACCTAACAGTCAGGTTTATAACCTAGTCTTAGTGGTCTTAGTAGGAAGACACAATGGATTCTCACGTGCTGAATCTTTGGATACTTCTTCCTTTCCTTTTCTTTCCCTCCCTTCTTCTTTCTTTCTTTCTTCCTTAGTCGTTACAGCACAAATAGAATGTTTAATAAACTAAGCCTGAGCAAATATGAGTAGTATTTATCCCTTATACACACCCCATATAAGGCAAATTTGTTTTAATGTTTTAAGTGAGTATTAGAGTACATTTTCGATAGATCTACTTACATATTTTGTATAGTAGTTTATTGTAAATAGTAATGACATCTGTTTTTGTCATCCATATTATTGTTAAGTCGCTGAGATCTTATTGAATCCATTTCTTATTGTAAAATGATTCTAATCTTTAACTTTTTAGCACTTTGTATGTGTTTTAAATACAACTGTTTGGTAACAGGAAACAGGAATATGTCATTTCTGATGTAGTATTTTAAAGTGAGTGTTTTTTCTAACTGTTTCTCTGGAAAGAAAGAAGCTGTGGGGTCTGTGAAAAACGCCTTTTGGTTTGCTCAAATTCTGTCTGCAAACAAGGTTCCTCATTGGGTCTGACTTGTTTGAAAGCAGTTTTGTGGTTTTTTTTAGGAGGATTCCTGTTGGTTTACAGCTTTGCAGCCTTCCATGTTTTACCTTGTTTACGGTAGTTGTTAGCAGTTGTCTAACAGTTGAGTTAATGGCAACTGGCAGCACTGCTATGGACACTGACTAACTTCGCTGATAGCAGGTCTATCAGCTAGACTGGATGACATGAACTCGAGGATGGATACGATGCAAGCTTCCTTCCTGCACTGAAATGGTCGAGCCGAATGGTTTGACATAGAGCACAGCCAGGGCCCAAATGAAGATTGGATCCAGCGCAGCAACTAAACCTCGGACTATGTCACCTGCCGATGTTCTTGGCACAGGAATGAGCCAAGGACCTGGACCTTTTCCGGTTTTAGTCGAGTGGGCCTGGCAGCAAATAAGACGACTGGTGGTTATGTGCTGCGGTGTTCTCCCTAACGAGCATACCACCGTCAAACAACTGGCAGTTGCTGGTTCCAGTAATGGCAATATACCTACAGGGTCTAATAATAGAATTCCAGCTGGCTATTGACACTACTAACTTGCTGTTCACCGAGCAAGGAATAAATACAGGTAAAATAATGATGGCTTATGCTTATCAGAAAAGATTTTTGACTCTAAATTATTAAAAAAAAACTGCAGCTTGAGTCTGCTTTTAAGCAATGCATCAATGAAAATATTGTACCAAAGGCTTGGCGGAATAATTTCGCCTTCTGGTTTAATTTCAGACCATGACTTTTGATTGACCTGGAGGCTCTGTTTCAAAGACATGGTGCTGAGTTAATGAATGTTATTTGCAAATGTTGATGTTGTATTAAAAGAAATTAATGATTTAGACAATGAAATTAAGCAACATTTAGATTTTTAATAGATATCAGTTCGACACGGACGGATCTTGTCCAGTATTGATACTCTGCTACTTAAACTAAAGGGAAACAAGAGTAAAAATTGAGTAGGGACAGAGGCTTATGGTAAAATGTTGCTTACCCTAACCTTAAAGGGACCAGACATGAATGAATATCCTGTCCAAACACTAGGTGAGGATGAGACGGGTAGAAGACCTTGATGAAGAAGACTCTGGGAATGTCCAGCATCCACCCCAGAAGAAAGGAGAGTAACAGAATTAAGGGCTTTGCTAAAGATAAGGGGAGAGAGAAGTGACAAAGGTGGGTTAATGATAATAGGGGCAACACCTTATAATGCAGGGAATAGTAACAACAAAATTTTTGAGTCTTTACAGGAACAGAACGAAAACACAAACTCCCTTGCCCCCTGCTTGACCATACCCAACTTCTGGTGGTAGATATGGTTCTAGTAGTCGACGCCGATGTCTCTAGCTCACCTCTCTTCACGGCCTCCAGTCATTCACACTAACCTAACGATGTACTTCTCACCATTTACATAGGCAAGCATGCAAGAAGTCTTAGGAACAGGCGGTAAAACATTTGCTGCCTGCTTGACCCCATACCTAACTGGTGGTGGCGAATAGTTCTAGTATAGTCGGCGCTGATGTCTCTAAGCTCACCTTCCTTCACGGTGGCTGTCATTCTCACTAACTTCACAGAATGGCTTTCACCATTTACAATTTTTCTGACATCATTTATTGAACTAAAGTGTTTTGTAAGAAAAATGAATCTTAAGTTACTGTTCAATCATGAAACAGAGGTTGTGAATGATGGTGAAGTAAACACCATCCCCAATGTAGGACTTCGTGTTTTAATCCTCCATTACATTCTACGTTGGAATTGTTTGAGAACATGTGATTTTAGATTTTTGGGTAACAAATATAATGAATACAATAGGACTACAACTCCCAATATTTCTAAAGAACAACGCCTATTACTGGATGAACTTAGTCAGTTACCTAGGTGATTTTTGTCACCTATAATGAGAAAATGACTTCCTCCTGACAGTGATGCCTACACAAAAGCCTCAAGAAAATATTTTAGGGGGAAAATTGATATCAAGACATATAATTATATTGACATCAAAATCCATAAAAGTGTGACCCCCTATGAGAGCTTTAATTGACAGTAGATCCTCTAATCACACATCTTGGACAAATGGACAACATAAACAAACTGCCATTCAATGAAGATGACAACTTGTTAACTATTGATGTCATTGACCGCGTCATACACGACTTAGAGGCGGTTGAATGGACAGGGTCAATGTTACAAAAGTTTGAAATAGTACTAACCAGTAACTACTTCCTGTGTGACAGTGACTTTATTTAAGCGGAGGGTGTGGCGATGGGCTCCCATGTGGAGCAGGTGTGGCAAACTGTAATGGGGTACTGGGAAGCAAACATCTTGGCTGATCTCCTGTATATGGTATGCCTGTTACCTTACACCCGCGCTACCTTGTGACATGTTCCTCCTGTTCAGGGGTCAGAATTGAAAAAAAAAACGGTGGATAATATCAGTAATTCCACTGAGTTCCTGAAGTTCACTTTTAAATTTTCTACCACCGAGCTGGATTATTTAGATGTCAAACTTACGAAGGATATTTGTCATCAGTGCTTCAGGTCCACCATCTTTAGGAAAGCCACATACTGCAATTCTTTCCTGCACTTCACCAGCTTTCACCCTCACAAACAGAAAAGATCTATAGTGAAGGGACAGCTGGTGAGGGCAGGAAGAATGTGCAGCACCCTTGTGGATTTTGTTAAGGAATGTTCATTTCTGAAGGAAATGTTCACTAACCGTGGCTATCCTGAGAAAATGGTTTGTGAACTTATTGAGGAAGTTACTCTTAAAAGAACTAGAGGCTTCTACACCCTTTATTGACTAAACAAAGGTGTCCTCCAGTGTAGTTAGTAGTTTCACAGATGTATAAGTGGTCTAATAGGTAGCAATGTTGACCGAGAATCAAATACAGATTTATCTTAGTACTAATTCAGAAGCAATCCTGGACATCATCCGTAAGAATTGGAGGTTGATATCCTCAAACCCATCACTAGCAGGAAAATTGGGAGGCAGACCCAGATTTTTTTTTAAGCGATCTAAAAATTTGAAGGAACTATTACAAAGGGATATCCAACAGCATAGTTTTTATAAAAGGAAAGGAATGTCCAGATGTGGATTCTGTAATTTCTGTAACAATGTCGAACAGGGAGACATTCCTTGTTAGGGACAGGAAGTTTGTCATCAAGCATGCACTTAATTGTGAGAGCAAATCAGTTATATACATTGCTATGTGCAACTGCTGCTCTGGAGATAGGATGTATGAGCACTTGTATGCAAAACATATTGCATTGTTCCCAGGACATAGTTTTAGCTTTATGGCTATAGACCATTACCCTTAAAAATCAGAGGGGCCCTGTATCTTTAATACTAGAAAAGCTCATTGCTCGATCGAGTTGCTTTGGGCGCTTTCTGTCTTCCTGGCCTTAACACTAACTGCAACATTGCCCCAGTTCTTAAATTAAAAGTTATTTTAGGTAAAACCTACTGTTACTATATAGTTTTCTCTGACTTTAGGTCTGATATCAGGCAACACATATTGGATGATTTGGCAGTGTTGTGTGTTATTAGCACCTTGCACTAACACATTAGGTCTAGCTAGTTGACTTGACCGTCTACTATTCAGGGCTTACTTAACCTAACAGTCAGGTTTATAACCTAGATTTAGTGGTCTTAGTAGGAAGACACAATGGATTCTCACGTGCTGAATCTTTTAGGTTCGTTTTTTTTCCCAGGGCAAAGGGTACTTCTTCCTTTCCTTTTCTTCCCCTTCTTCTTTCTTTCTTCCTTAGTCCTGCACGGTTACAGCACAAATAGAATGTTTAATAAACTAAGCCTGAGCAAATATGAGTAGTATTTATCCCTTATACACACCTCATATAAGGCAAATTTGTTTTTAATGTTTTAAGTGAGTATTAGAGTACATTTTCCGATAGATCTACTTACATATTTTGTATAGTAGTTTATTGTAAATAGTAATGACATCTGTTTTTTGTCATCCATATTATTGTTAAGATCTTTTTCATATAATTGAATCCATTTCTTATTGTTGTGTGCTACTTTTAAAAATGATTCTAAATGTGGGATGTCTTTAACTTTTTAGCACTTTGTATGTGTTTTTAAATACAACTGTTTGGTAACAGGAAACAGGAATATGTCATTTCCTGATGTAGTATTTTTAAAGTGAGTGTTTTTTGTCTAACTTGTTTCTCTGAAGAACCTGCAGTGGTCGCTATTTTGGTTTGTTCAAAATAAAAGCGTTAAGAAGCTTTTTCTGTCTGCAAACAAGGTTCCTCATTGTGTACTTTTTGGTCTGACTTACAATAGCAGGCTAGTGATGTGAATAAAAAATGTGTGTGATGTGTTTTTTAAATTCCTTTTACTAAAATTTTTATATACAGAAATAATATACAACAATCAAGAATGAAGTCTTTAATAGAAATGAGCTATAACCTGACAAAAACAAAAAAGTACAGTTTTGAACAAATATCTATAGTTATCATCCATATTTTTTGCAATTATTAACTTGAGAGCATTTAAGAACTTTCTTCTGATAGTTATGAAATAGCTAACATTAACATTTCAAAAACAAGTCCATCCGGATGAAATATAATATTTCAGTGTATCAGAAATGATTCATGCAATAGAGTAGACCTCAAGGTCTTTGACCCAACCTAGTTTCCCTAAGCATTTGATGCTGCCTAAGTGTGTCTTGCATACACATTTTTGATACTATTGCAGATTAAATGCACCAAAAGAAGGGGTGCCATTTTAAAATGCCAGAAAATATATTATATCAGCCTCAACTGTGGTAAACAATGCTTATTCCTTCAGTTAGAAGAAAGCAGTATGCCTTGATGTAGTAAAATGCGAATTACAGATGCCATAAACAAAGTTTAGAAATGGATATTCTAATATTTTTTCCTATGAGGAACTCAAGAGGAATTGAAGGTGATGCTTCCAGACAAATCTATCTAATTTTTGATTAAAGTAGTATAAATGATAATACTTTTGAGATCAAGTGTGATTTAGATATACAATTCCAAAATAAATGAGAATTACTTTCTCTCATAAACAGAAATATCTGATGAAGTTGGTTTGCGTACAGAAATGTGTATTATTAAATATATAACTTTTATTATATTTTTGAAACATGACATTCATATTATGTTTAATATAATATTAAGATGTATTTGTATTATTTAAACTTCGCCTTCCATAATTTTTTTTTTTGGCGGGGGGGGGGCTTCTCTCTCAGATCCTCTCTGAAAAAGGGATAACAAAGCATAAATTCAGCTAGCAGCTGGGAAATTTTCTATTATCAAAGGTCACTGAGGTCCAGAAACAGGGTACCTTTACAGAAAGTGATTCTCAAGGTATTTAGAATAAAAGGTCTTAATGATTTAAGAAGGTAGTGGATTAAAATAATGGATATTTTGTTAGCTAGAGGCAGGCAAAATAATAATGTACCTTTGTATCTGGGTCATGACTCATCACTTACACAGCAAATTGTAACAAAAAAACAAAAACAAAATATATATATATATATATATATATATATATATATATATATATATATATATATATATATATATATACATATACATACATATATATATATATATGTATATATATATATATACATATACATATATAAAAATAAAATAAATATATTATAATAATAATAATAATAAATAATGTGATGAGCTCATTGTAGCAATGTAAAGGAATGGTATATTCTACTTTTGAAATTAACCCATTCTTTGCAACAGCATTGCAAAAATCAGGGTTCAGATTTCCAACAAAGTTTGTAAGACAGTTTAAAAGAATAAGTACCTTATTATCGGAATGCTTGATGTGCTTATTGGAGAAAAATTCAGGGTAAAGGCAAACACTACAATATGTAATAAAAGTCAGTACGAGAAATAATATTGCCCCATGATGCCAGCAATATGCAAAGTGCAGGCATGATAAAGTCATATAAAAGAAGCCAAAAATCATCATGTTTAAGATGTATTATTTCATACTAGGTGAATAACTAGCAGAGTTAAGCAAATTCATTTTGTAAGAACTTCTCCATTTTGGTACTACTGCTACATTTTTCCAATAAGACTAGGCTATCAGTATACATCATAGCTTTAAGCAGAGATGGAATGTTATTAATAAATAATCAAAGAAATACCCCAAGAACTGATTCCTTCTGTACAACTGATAAGATACGGAAGGATAAGTAACTGTATTTCTAAGGTCATCATCATCATCTTTCAGCTTTTCCCGTTAGGGGTCGCCACAGCGGATCATCTCTTTCCATTTCTTCCTATCCTCTGCATCTTGCTCTGTCACACCAACCTCCTGCATGTCCTCTCTCACCATGTCCATAAACCTTATCTTAGGCTTTCCTCTTTTCCTCTTACCTGGCAGCTCCATCCTTAGCATCTTTTTACCAATATACCCATCATCCCTCCTCAGCACATGTCCAAACCAGCGCAATCTCATCTCTCTTGCTTTGTCTCCAAACTGTCCAACATGAGCTGACCCTCTAATATACTGATTCCTAATCCTATCCATCCTAGTCACACCGAGTGGAAATCTTAACATCTTTAACTCTGCCACATCCAGCTCTGACTCCTGCCTTTTTGTCAATGCCACTGTCTCCAACCCATATAACATAGCTGGTCTCACTACTGTCTTGCAGACCTTCCCTTTCACTCTTACTGGTACCAGTCTGTCACAAATCACTCCTGACACTCTTCTCCACCCATTCCACCCTGCCTGCACTCTCTTCTTCACCTCTCTTCCACATTCACCATTACTCTGAACTGTTGATCCCAAGTACTTAAACTCGTCCACCTTTACCAACTCTACTCCCTGCATCCTCACCATTCCTCTACCCTCCCTCTCATTTACACACATATATTCTGTCTTAGCCCTTCTGACCTTCATTCCTCTGCTCTCTAGAGCATATCTCCACCTCTCCAGAGTCTCCTCAACCTGATTCCTACTCTCACTACAGATCACAATGTCATCTGCAAACATCATAGTCCACAGGGCCTCCTGTCTGATCTCATGGTAATCTATTAAATTCTGTTTGTTAAATAGTTTTCAAAAACAGCTTAAAGTCTAGAAGCTAATCCAGTAATGATCAGATGAGACAGAAGGAGGAAGTCATTGATAAAATCAAGTACCCTGTTCTGAGCCATCAACATGATGCCTGTGAGAATTCCCTAATCCATACCTGTGGAAATAAAATCAGGAGCTAAGTATACAACTGTGTTGAGAGTCAGTGAGAGTATGAACATGTTCGCTATTCTGGAAGATTTGTTTGTAAACCTACTTTTTAAAGATTTTAGTGACAGCAGTCAGATTAGCTAAAGATATATGTTCTTGAAGTATCAGATCTGAAACTCCAAATAAAAGTGCAATAGTAGCTGTTCCCCAGTCTTGTTGAATAATTCCCAGAGCAACCTCTAAAGTGCAACCACAAACACTTTTACAGTACCTTTCATAAAGTCAGGTAAGGCCTCACATGCAAGAAAGGGAAGTTCTCATCACCTGGGATAAAGACAGGTGGACTGTCACAGCACAAAACAGGCAGACGTTGTTGCATAATGATGGTAATACAGAATTCTGGCCATAGAGTGTCATTCAGATAAAGTCCAGAATTAAAGAACCAATAAGTGAAATAACGTAATTTATCTCATCTCGAGGCTGGTATTATGAATAAAGGTCACTTTAGTCCATTAGAATAGCTGCTGTGTTTCTAGTATCATTTCCTCTTTGTTTCATAGGCTTCTAAACTTCCTGCATCTTGCACTGCATTTCTGAAATGGAATGACCAAGCATTATGTAAACATGAAGTAGGAAAGGAGACACGTTATTAACCTTAACAGTGATAAACATTTTCAAACAATTGCACCCAGAATTGTACATCTAACATTTCCTTTCTGAACATTCATTTAGTGCTATATAATAACAACAGCAATAATAATAATATTACTTTATTATTATTATTATTATTTTTTATTTTTTTATTTTTATTTTTTTTACAATTATTGTTTATTGCAGTGCCCAGCTCTCTGATCAAGGTCCTGTACAACAAAAACTATACTATAGTGACTAATATGCTTTATAAACAACTGGGTGCAAAAGTGACAAACTGATCAGACCATACCAAACACTTTCACCCTCCAAATCCATGACCTAGTCAGACAATACCCTAATATTTTACCAGCATAACTTAAAGGTGGCTCATTTCAGTGTGGATTATGACCTAAACGCTAAACATTTTAACAAAAAGTTACTGTGCTTATTTCTGCAGTTATGGTTCAGAGTCCCTGTTCAATGGAACACCACATAATAACAGAAACTGAATCTTAGTTATTTATGTCTAGACAGTTTAATGTGGACATAAGCATCAAATGTTGAATAGTGAGGCCTGCAGTTTCAAAGGTGTAGACTAAACACTTACTGCAGTTTACTGCATTTGGCAAGCAACAGGTTTAGAATGTGCCCAGCTGTTCACTAAATCTTTCTTGTGACACAATTGTTAGTATTAGCTCATTTCACCCTGGTTTTGTTCCTGTTCCAATGCATACTGCTTAGGCAGTCTGAATACAGTTCCATTTCAGAACCATGAATTGTACCACACTGCCATTACTGGCCATGTCACCTGTGTAAGTCACGTAAAGTACCACTACCTGTTCGAGGGAAAAAGGTTGCACTATACCATGTTTTCAGAATAGCAAACTGTGAGTTTCATTTTCAGTTAAGCATTTCTTAGTCTGAGAGAGAGAAAGAGGTAATACCAGAGACTGTGACATAAATAATAAATAAATAAATAATAAAGATGTTATAGCTTCTATACTCTGTCTCAATAATCAAAGACCAAAGTCAACCTGATCCATAACACTGGCCTGATGACTGACATACAATGGATTGGGGGGGGGGGCAAAGGAATGGTAAGGCAGAGACCTACCACACTACAAGAAGGAATATGTGTGGGGGTACCACCACAGACATCAGCACATCTCCTCCATGACAAAGGAGGAGCATCACTGATGATAATACAGAGTTCTAGCCATAGGGAGTCATTCAGATGGTGGCCAGAATTAAAGAACCAATAAGCAAAAAAAATGTAATTTGATCTCATGTCAAGACTGGGTAATGAATAAAGATCACTTTAGTGCAGTGCAGACTAAACAGTTACTGCAGTTTTTTTGCCTTCTCTTTCTTTGCCTCTACCCCCAGGAAAGAATGCCAATCTGCTGACAACATATTCAGCATATATATATTTATGCAGAATTCCTGAGCACAGAAAGTCTTGGGGACATCTCTGAAACAGGCTGTGAGGGTTTTGTACTGGGTTCAAGCATTCTCAACAGCATATAGACTAAATAAAATTATATTTATTACTAAACATACAACAAATCCTCCAACCTCAAATGAAGACCATTAACAGAATTTCTTGCTAATTAATAATACAGAAGAATTAGGAGAGTATTGGCATATATTAATTGTCTCAACTTCCCAATGTGCCCCAAACAACATAGAACTTTGGACACTAGTTCCAGTCTCTCTGATATAAATATATGTCCCAGCTGTCCCATGCCATAACATATGGGCACGAGAAGTCCCCTGTTTAAGGGCTGTGGAAAGCTGCATCATCAACCAAGAGCAAACAGCTTCTCCAACTGTTTCTTCTTTCTCTGTGATCACTTGGTCTGCAATGATATATTCCACTTCTGCTTGGGGCAGGTAGTGGTGGCATTGGTTCAGGTAGCCAGTGGCCACCATCCTTTCCTGGGTGAAGGGTATGAAGCCTTTCTGCTTCAGATGGGTGCTCTAGTAAAGACCATTAGCTAGCCCTGGCCATATATAATTCAGGTCTTGTAGGGAGGATAAAGCAGCTAACCAGCAGGAAGAGCAGGTATGCCTGAAGTGCAGTCCAGGTCACCCCACTTACACAATGCATAAAGGTGGTCTACATGGCTATTTTCTGATCAAACAGTATTAACTTTGTTGCCATAGTTGCACAACACATAAAACAATGCTATCCCAGCATGTAAAATGGTATTGTGCATAAATGAAAAAAGAAAAACACAGAAAGGTGTGTGAGGCACATAAGATGTAAAGAATTAATGCACTGTGATTCACTTGTGAACTAATGTTCTGCTTAATCCAAAATGTCTCAATGCTTGAATATGCATACAAAATGTCTCTGTGCCAACATGCAAAATGGAAAAACAACACCAACTGTGTCCTCAAGTCAAAAGTATACCAAGACATATTAACAACCACCCTGACACAAAGACCGCCCTTGGGAGATAAATATAAATAAAACAATCTACTTTTACCTGCATGGGTATGTAGGAGTTAATGCTGTCTTAGGTTTAGGATTAGCCAGGATCTATGATTGTGCTTGAAGTTCTATCCATCTGATGGATTTGCCAGTGCCATGTCAATAGTTCTTTCTCTACAGCATGTGAGACAACACTGTGCCATCATAAGCCACAGCACTGCACCCAAGCATGTGAGACAACACTGTGCCATCATAAGAAACAGTACTGCACCCATGCATGGGAGACAACACTGTACCTAAGCATAAGAAACAGCACTGCACCCAAGCATGTGAGACAACTCTGTGCCATCATAAGAAACAGCACTGCACCCAAGCATGTGAGACAACACTGTGCCATCATAAGAAACAGCACTGCATCCAAGCATGTGAGACAACACTGTGCCTAATCATAAGAAACAGCACTACACCCAAGCATGTCAGATAACACTGTACCATCATAAGAAACAGCACTGCACTCAAGCATGTGAGACAATATTGTGCCATCATAAGGAACAGTACTGCACCCAAGTATGTGAGACAACGCTGTGCCATCATAAGAAACAGCAATGCAGCCAAGCATGTAAGACAAAACTGTGCCATCATAAGAAACAGCACTGTACCTAAGCATGGGAAACAACACTGTGCCATCATAAGAAACTGTACTGCACCCAAGCATTTGACGCAACATTGTGCCTAATCATAAGAAACAGCACTGCAGTAGAGCATGTAAGACAACTGTGCCATCATAAGAAACAGCACTGCACCCAAGCGTGTGAGACAACACTGTGCCTAATCATAAGAAACAGCACTGCACCCAAGCATGTGAGACAACACTATGCCATCATAAGAAACAGCACTGCATTCAAGCATGTCAGACAACACTGTGCCATTATAAGAAACAGCACTGCACCTAAGCATGGGAAACAACACTGTGCCATCATAGGAAACCACACTGCACCCAAGCATTTGATGCAACACTGGTCTAATTATAAGAAACAGCACTGCACCCAAGCATGTGAGACAACACTGTGCCATCATAAGAAACAGCACTGCACCCAAGCATGTGAGACAACATTGTACCATCATAAGAAACAAAACTGCACCCAAGCATGTGAGACAACAGTTGCCATCCTAAGAAACAGCACTGCACCTAAGCATGGGAAACAACACTGTGCCATCATAGGAAACCACACTGCACCCACGCATTTGATGCAACACTGGTCTAATTATAAGATACAGCACTGCACCCAAGCATAGATACAGCACTGCACCCAAGCATGTGAGACAACACTGTGCCATCATAAGAAACAGCACTGCACCCAAGCATGTGAGACAACATTGTACCATCATAAGAAACAAAACTGCACCCAAGCATGCGAAAAAACAGTTGCCATCCTAAGAAACAGCACTGCACTCAAGCATGTGATACACTATGTCATCATAAGAAACAGCACCACACCCAAGCATGTGAGACAACACTTTGCCATCATAATGAACAGCACTGCACCCAAGCATGTGAGACAATACTAAGTCTAATCATAAGAAACAGTACTGTACCCACACATATGAGACAATACTGTGCCATAATAAGAAACAGCAATTTCAGTTACTTGAAGTTTATCATTCAGCATTAAATATACCACAAAAACCCACTGTCCATTTGCAATCTATAAAAAACATTTGCTTCCTTCCCACCAACAAATATTGTACTAAATATTTCCTCAAAGTAGGAGAATTTTCTTGGAGGCCTAGCCAAATTTTCACTTTTTCACTTGTCAGCATAAACACCACCAGTAAAATATAAATAAATAAATGCCCCATCAGGGATTCTGCAATATTTTATAATAAACAAATATGTACACACACACACACACACACACACACACACACACACACACACACACACACACACACACACACACACACACACACACACACACACACGCTCGCACACAGGCACACACATACACACACACTCACTCACTATCTATCTATCTATCTATCTATCTATCTATCTATCTATCTATCTATCTCATCAGCATCATCACCACCCCCTTTTCCCATTTTCTACATGGGGTCAGGGAGTTCTGTCAGTTGGCGCCATCTCTCTCTAGTCAGTGCCACTCTCCTACATTCTTCAACACTCACACCTAACTGTTGCAGGCCTTCTCTCATTCAATCCATCAACCTCTTTGTTAGATGCCCTAGTTTCTTCTTGCCTTCTTCTTTTCTTTCCCAAATCTTCTTCAAGAGATTGTCTACTGCTTTCCTGCACACATGCCCAAATCACTATAATCTGTTCTTTTGATCTTTTCTACAGTTGGAGCTACTTTGGCTTATGCTCCTATGTCCTCATTTTTTCATCTGCCCCTTGCATCCTACCACCCATCTCTGGCACTTCATTTCCATCTCCTCTAGCTTCCTCAAATGCTCTGCTTTTACTCCTCATGTTTCTGTAATGCACAGTAGTACTGGTTGCACAACTGTTTTGTACACTTAACTTTTCAGTCTTCTGTCACACACTACCCCTGACACTCTGTGCCAGTTGGCTATGGCCCCTCTGATTCCAGCTTTGACCTCCTCATTCAGACTCCCCTTCTCCTTGCCCACCCTTTCAGATACTTGAAGCTGTTAACTTATTCCACTATATTCCATTCTGTCTCAATTTTCAGGTTGTTCTAATTTCCCCCATTTACTGTCATTACAACTGTCTTATCTGTACTTAGTTTTATGCCATGTGCTTTCAGTTTTGCATTGCATTCCCCTCACCTTTGCTGAAGTTCTTGCTCAGAGTTTGCCTATAAGGCCACATCATCTACATATAGCAACTTTGTTGATCTGTCCCCTCCAACCTGTTTGCTAATGTAGTCCATCATCATTGTGAACAGCAGTGATCTCAAAGCTGAACCCTGATGCACACCCACTCCCAGTGGGAACCCTTCTGTAAGACTGAATACGTGCCCATACTTGAGTCACTGGGTCCTTGTACATAGCTTGCACCATTTCTACCAATGTTTTTGGGACTTCGAACCATCACAGGACTTTCCAAATAAGCTTTCTTGGGACCTTGTCATGTGCTTTCTCCAAGTCTAGAAATGCCCACTTGGACTATTTCCTCTTTTCTAGCTTCTTCTCAACATCAGTTTGGTTGTGCTGCATCATGACCTCAATCCAAACTGCTCATTTCCCATCTTACTTTTTGCTACTCTGCATATTCGTTTAGCAATCACCTTCTCCAGAACTTTCATGCAGTGCAATAGGAGCTTGATACATCTATAAGTTTACAGTTGTGAATGTCCCCTTTGTTCTTGAACACTGGCACTAGTATGCTTATTCTCCAGTCATCTAGGATACATCTTTCTCTCCTTACTGCTACAAGTACACTTAGAAGCCAGTTCTCCCCTATCTCAACCAACATTTTGATCATATCTGCTGTGAACTCATCCGAACCTGCAGCTTTTCCTGACTTTATTTTCCTCAGTGTTATTCTTACTTCTTCTAAAGTGGGCTCCTCCTCTTCTCTCACCATAGGCTGTATCTGGGGAAGTACAGCTTCTGTAGGGTTTTCTTAATTCAGAAGCTGCTGGAAGTACTCCTTCCATATGCCTTTGATGTCCTGTGGACTGCTGAGCAGGTTGTTTGCTAGCATCCTTTATGAATGGTATCTGACTTTCTCCTTTATCTTTCTGTCTTTGCCTTGCAACCTGATACAGTTTCTTTCTGCCATCTACTAAGTCACTTTCCAGAACATGGTAGACTGCCTCTGATGCCTTGTTCTTTGCCATTACTATTCCTCTCTTAGCCTCTTTGTTAGCCAGCCATTATTCCTTCCTAGCCTGGTCTGTCTTTTCTATCTTCCACTTTTTCCAGCACTCTTTCTTTCTTTTGATGACCTCCTATACTTTTGTGTTTCACTACCAGCTTTCTGTAAGAACCTTATTTCCATACCTGGCTCAACCCCATATCTGTTCTGTAGCCCTTGCACAGGCTGCTTTGAGGCTCTGCCATTTTTCTTCAACTCCACCTGTTCCTCTTCCCAATTTTCTATAACCATACTTGGAAACATTCTAATTGACAAAATCTAATTTTTCCATTACCAGAATACTTTTTTCTACTTTATACAGACAATATTCTTTATTGTTATTCTTATTCTCCTTATGGACTTGCATTAGAAATCCTAGTCCCTCTGTGTCTATCTTTCAAAGTCCCTGTGATTTATAACCTTCTGCTTGAGTTATGTATGTCAGCCTTAACTGTGTAGCTTTAAAGTACCCTTTCAAATCAGGTAGCCCTTAAACATCTTGTTCTATGAGGAGAACGAACTTACCCAATTTAAATCTTGCCTCTTCCCATCCCAAAATAAATTCCTTCAACTCTCTTAGTTGGCATCCACTACTTCTCCTCTGGTTGATAAAAATATTACTTACCCATCCATGAATCAGGACACCCACTCTGCCTATTTGGATCTACTTGAGTTTATCAAGATACATCTATACACCATAGTTTTAGGTGACTTTAACTACCCAGCCATTGATTGGAGAAATTACTCATGTGGAAACTCACTTGCCCAAAGGTTCCTCGACTTTATTAACTCCAATGCCCTGGACCAGCTAGTTGACACCCCCATAAGGGGTGCCAACATCCTGGATCTGGTGCTTACCAAAATAGTGGACCACTGTAGCAGCCCCATTGTGAGGTCTTCCCTGGTGAGATCTGATCACAAATCAGTCTCATTCGAAGTTACGATCATACCTGACCCCCATAGCACAAACTAAACTAAAAAACGTCTTCAAAACAGATTATAACCTCTTACAGGATGGTATAAATAGCTTCACTGTGCCTCCTCCCTCAGCAAAAACTGGCAACTTTGCCAAGTTCTACACAAATGTTTTATACAAACACCTGAATAACTGCATTGACGTGTCCGTACCTGATTGGACCAAAACAAGCTCCTCGAGGAAGAGCAAACCTGTCTGGTGGACAAAGGCCATTAACTGACTTTACAATAGGAGAAAGAAATTGCTGTCTAAGAGTAAGAGGGATTGAGCCCCAAACTGAAAACACTCCCTCCAAGAAACTGAGGGTAATGCTGCTCAATGCCAGAAGTCTAAATAAGGCTGAGAGCACCCACGCACTATTAGGGTTACCTCTCATATCATGCTCTGGCCCCAAAACCCGGACCACCACACAAAAGGAGGGATGTATCCATATTAATATAGGATACCCACACCTCAGGTTGGTGGCAAATGCAATGCTTCGGAAACCATCCAGGTAATATAGACTGGGAACATTACTCAAGCCCCTAACTTTCTAGCCCAACGGTTCTGGAGTTCATAATTCAAATGCCATGGAACAGCTAGTCACTGTGAAAATATACAGATCTCAAACATTCACACACAAACAAGAACAAATGCACACACCGAGTATTATATCCCTCATTGAGATCTCTCTGACAATAAATCTGGAACAAATCCACCCGCCCCCCCCCCCACAAAAAAAACCAAAGTGAAGAACATCTCTAAAGCCAACTTCACACTACTAAGAAACCACAACCCAAGCAAGAAAAGCCCCTTACAAATGCCTTCTATGAACACCTCCAGGACTGCATGGATCAGGCAATCCTCAACTAAGGCAAATTTTGAGAGAAAAATTGCCATGGATTCAAAGGACAATCATAAGGCCTTAGATATGCTCAGAATTAGTCCAAAATGATACAAAAATCACTGAACCCACAGACATTGCTAACTATCCCAGCCAAGTGTAGCCTCCCGGACATCTCAAATGCTCAGGTGAAAGCTGCTTCTCTAAAGCTAAAAACACAGCATCAATGGGACCGATGGTGTCCCGGCTGTGTGCTGCTACGAAGCTAAATGAGTGATGAGGAAAGGCAGTCCATACAGCCTACCTTGACCTGCAAAGCAGCTTTACAATACACCCCACCTCGGTATTGTAGAAAACTTACCAGCTTAAATGTAAACCCATATGTCACAAGATGGGTTGTAAACTGGCTTAAGGACAGAACCCACAGGGTTAGAGTTGCTGGGACCAATGATCGAAAGTGCATACCCCATTGGGATGTATCTCACCCGACATCTGCACAGATTGAAGAAACTCCAAATCCACCAAAACCACTAGAGCACTGTGGAAAACAATGGTTCCTGAGGCAGAGCAGCAGAGCAGAGGCTCTGTGAGAGAAATCTAGACCTGTGGATGGGAGGGGAATCATCTCTGTTTCACATCTCTGTCACACTGCTGGACAAGCAACACAGGCACATGGCATTGTATTTTTTCATATTAGGTGTAAATATAAGCAAAAAAACTAGGCTAGGCTTATAAATGCCTTAGGGCAGATAGCCTAGTATAAACCTATGAACCTATGAACCTATGAACCTCCTCAGCTTAAACAAGCAAATAAGATTCCTCATGAAGTCCTCCAAAGCTAACTATGGATCCAAGTCAGCTTCCTGAACTAAGAACAACCATAAGGCATTCTTTAGTTACATCAGTAACCTAAAAGGAAAGGCTCAGATTTGTGCCAAACTGGTAGTTAATGATACCACATATACCAAGCCTGTGGACATTGCTAACCTGTTAGCTGACAAGTTCTGTGCAAATTTCACTCCCTTCTTCTCTGCGACACTTACCCCAAGATATCCTTACCACCTGTCCTCTACCCTGTATCTCTAAAGAGCAGGTCATGAATGCCCTCTCTAAGGTCAAAAACACAACATCAGTGGGACCTGATAATATCACACGTTGCATCCTACAGGAGCTTAAACAAGAATTAGCAACACCATTGGGTACTCTTTTCAGTCATAATCTAAGCACTGTTTTTTTCCCAGCTGAAGGGAAAAAGGCCACCATTATCCCCTTGCACAAAGATGGTGCTTCCACTGACCTTGGGAACTACAGACCTACAAGGTTGACTGGCCTAACCTGCAAGGCCATGGAGAGAATCATCATGGACCTTATCAACAAAGACATATGTAACCTCCAAACACTTGACCCTGCTCTGTTTGAATTTGTCAAAGGAAGATCATGCCTGTTAAACCTGGTGGACTTCTTTGAGACATTCACCAAGGCCCTTGATGAGGGGAAATCTGTGAATACAGCCTACCTAGACTTAGCCAAGGCTTCTGACACTATCCCCCACTCAGGCATAATTGACAAACTCACCCAGCAAGCTATCAACCCTTATATCATTAGATGGATTGTTAACTGGCTCACTGATAGAACCCATAGTGTCCAAACAGGGAATCCACCTCCAACAGCGGACCTGAACTAGTGGTGTTCCACGGGGATCAGTCCTGGGACCTCTACTGTTTGGTGTCTATATCTCCAAAGTGCAAGCTAAAACTACAGGTCTGTGCCTGACAAAGTTTGCTGATGACTGCAAAACGGGAGCAGTCATAGAATCTCCAAACAATGTCAACAAGAAGGTCTCACACAAACAAATGACTGGTGCCAAAGTCATGCCCTTAAACTCAATGCAAAAAAATGTATTATCATCCCTTTTGGTAAGAGTGATATTCCTGCTAACTACCACATCAATAACAACACACTAAGTACGCACTCAGTGGTGAGAGACCTGGGCACACAGGTTGACAGCAACCTTACCTTTGATCACCATGTCTCCACAGTGGTAAGAAGGGCATTCTATATTGCTCATCTCATAAGTAAGGGCTTTGCCTCCAGAAAAAAGAAGTTATACCCTCCCTGTACTCTTCCCTCATCAGGCCAATAAATTAGTACAAATCCCCTTTTGGTATATACCTTTCCAAGCACCTGTAGCAATTGGAGATACCACAACATTTCCTTACAAGGAAAATTCAAGGTCTTTACCATCTGTCATATGAGAACCATCTGAAATTACTCTCACTTTATTTTGTTTCATACAGACTGCTCAAAGGTGATCTCTGCCTTACATATAAGGCAATCTTTGACCCTGCTGTATTGGAAATGCTGCATATCCATAAGTCAAATGGTACATAGGTTATTTGCTGTAATGGCCTTAGCCTGGTATGTAACATTAATAGAACTTACTGGAAGGACAGATTTTTCTCCCAGAGGTTACCACACATTTGGAACAGGCTCCCACTTCATGTCAAGAAGAGCACCTCATTGGCCCTTTTCAAATGCAATCTGGATGAATGGATGGGTAACTGTAAGTTCACCCCAGGGGTTTCATCTATGTCCCTCTTGGACAGAGGTGATAGGTACTGATTGAGTAAATAAGAATAAAACTTGGCTAGGCTTGTAAGGGGCCTAGGATCATTAGCCTAGTAATCTCCTATGATCTTATAAGACTAAAAGTACTAGAACCAACTTCACTGCTTGTATCTTACTATCTATATCCACAATCAAAAGATTGCAGTTTCTCAATTTTATATTACCTTTTGTCTAGTTTCTTTCCACATATCCTTTATTTATGTATAGATTCTTAGGTTCGTAGGTGGTACTAGGCTATCAGCACCTGACCCATTTTAAGTCTATCTAAGCTTAACCCAAATTTACTGTAATATTTCTGATGTGTCAATACACCAAGGAATTTTATGAGTTATAATACAGGCTTGTACAAATCAAGTGTTCACAGGCTGCCCCATCTGTTGGGGACACAGGTGCTAAATCAGGGGTAAATTTGCAATTTTCCATCAAATGTTCAAAGTTATGTTTGAATATGGTTAATAATGAGCTTTGTTTCACATGGAAGGGAAGCCTGTTCCAAAGAAGAGTAATTTTTTTAACACTTTTATTAAATTATCACTTAAGACATAGGAGCAAATACATTAACAAAAAAGAAAACAAGTATTGATCCTACATGTAATGTACTCCTTCCCTTATCTAAAAATCTCACTTCTAGTTCTTTTATCTCTTTAACAATATTCAGTACTTCAACTACAGCTGGTTTAGATTTTGATTTTCTAGTTTCTTTTTGGCAACAAATACCAGTAAACTTAATAAGGCCTTATGATGTTTGGCAATTCCAAATCTTTGCCCCAGTTCAAAAGAATCATTGCCTTAGTTACAGCGATATTCTCCACCAAAATGTCTGATGCAGTACTCTTTAATGAAGTTTTAAAATGTAACAAATCATCACAATCCCAAAAATACTCTACCAGTTACCTCTCTCCTTGTCCGCACATCTACAGCATTCGCTATCTACCCGAGGAAAAAATTTGTCTTTGAAGTCTGCTCAGGACTTAAAAATACTTATGCAAGCAGTTTCAAGCAAAAAAATCCTTAACTGTCTGGACTTTGTTGCATACTTGGGAGTCATATATAAGTGCTTCATTGTTCTGCTGAAAATTGCTTTTCCACTCTCTTCCCAATCTTTTCTAACATCCTCTTCTGGCCGATTCTTATAGCTATCATGCAATATTTTATATGCCCTACTAATAATCCCTTTTTTAACAGCAACTTCTGCTTTAGACTTGACTAAATCCTCTTCTAGAGATAGTCTTTCACTTGGAACTCCCATATCCCTTTCTCTTTGGCTATATTCTGATACTCAATCCCTGATAAGGAAGGCATTCTCTAACCTGTAGTGCAAACTTCTGCTTAGCCTCATCCCACTCTATTACCTTTCCCCTTCTAATTTTTTGCTCCCAATATCTTGACTTCTTTGGCAGTTTTCTTCAGTAAATTCTAGCCCCATCTTGCCTATTTTCTCTGCTTATTGGAAACATCTCCTTTCTCCATTCCCATGTTGACTTAGTTCTTAGGATACTTTTAACAGCTTTATGAATATAATATTCTGGCTGGTTATTGTTATTCTCTTTAAGGATCTGCATCCAAAATCATACTCTCCCATTAATTCTAGAACCCTTGCCCCCACTTCATCATCATCCATTCCCACATTGCTTTATATGCGTCTGTTTGTGTTATATACATGTGTAGCTTTAAAATATCCATACAAATCAGGTAATACTAAGCCACCTTGTTCTATGGGAGAATCAACTTATCCAAAATAACCCTCACCTTCTTCCCCTTTCAAATAAATTCTTTCATCTCTTTATTAATTGTTGTCTACAACTTCTCTTCTGGTTGATAAAAATAAGCCTGACTTTAAAAAACTAAAGGGACTTAAGACATTTCCACTGCTTGTATCTTACTATTCATATCCATAAACAAGAGCTTCTATTTTCTCAGTTTTTCCATAATCTTTTGTTTAGCATCTTCTTACATATCCTTAGCTGCCATAACATAATCCTTTTTAATCCACACACCAAAATATTTCATCTTATCATGTGTCCTTAAATGGGTATTGTTCAACCAATTCATGTCTGGGTGCATAATTTACCATATAGTCTTTGTTTTATCTTCATTTATTTTATAAGGACAGTAGTGTCTCCTTTGATAATCACATCGCCACAGTGGTCAGGAAATCCTTCTACGTGGCTCACCTCATCACAAAAGGTTTCTCATCCAGAAAAAAAGAGGTCATTGTTCCCATCTACTCATCACTCATTAGACCCATTATAGAGTACAACGCCCCTTTTGGTATGTACCTCACAAGACATCTACAACAACTGGAAAGGCCACAGAAATACCTCACAAAGAGGATTACTGGTCTCAAACAGATGCCCTATGCAGACCGTCTCAAAAAACTGCAGCTTTACTCCATCGCATATTGCCTACTCAGTGGCAATCTCTGCCTAACATACAAAGTTATGTCAAACCCAGAACTGTTGGACATGCTCCATGTAAAGAAATCCCAATCCCTCTGAGCTACACACTCTAGGGACCTAAACCTTGTCACCACAATAAACAGATCATGTTGGAGGGATAGATTTATGTCTCAGAGACTTCCCATACTCTGGAACAGACTACCTATCTATGACAAACAGAGCTCCTCATTAGCACTCTTCAAAAAAAATCTTGATGATTGGATGGGAAATAGGAAATTCACCCCAGGGATCACTCCTATGGCTCTGCTCGACAGGGGCACAGGAAAATAATTTTCTTGGGTGTTGAAAGCCAGGGTACATTTTTGGCTATGATTATATAGGCCCTAGGGCCAATAGCCTAGTACCTACCTATGAACATATGAACCTATATCCTGTAAAGGCTTTAAACTGCCACAAAATGTTCCACAACAAAGAAATGTACATTTCTGGATTTATAATGTATAAAATAATATCATTCACAAATAAAGCCAACTTTACTTGATTTATCATACCAATTATATCCTTACATTTCTGAGTCCCTTATTTTCATTCCCAATGGCTCCAAAGCATCATCATCATCATCATCATCAGACCCATTTTTCCCACGTTCTACATGATGTAGGCATATTCTGTCAACTGTCACCATCTTGCTCTATTCAATACCACTCTCCTACCTTCTTTGACTGTTTCAGGTGTTCTCTCTCACACAATCTATCCATCTCTTTGCTGGATGTCCTTGTTTCCTTTTCCCTTCTCCCTGCCTGTCTCAAATCTTCTTCACCAGACTGTGTGCTGCTTTTCCCAATGTCACTGAATATAAAGCAAATAACAAAAGGGAAAGAAGAGCCCCTCCCCTCTGGTCTGGTTCATCTGTTCAAACACAGCTTATCAAAGAGGAACCCTTCCACTTTAATTCTTGCCTCTGATTCTTCATACATCCTCCTATTTAACCTTACTTTTATCAAATGCTTTTTCTGCATCAAGACCCACCAACAGCAGCAGTATTTTCTTAGACTCTGCTTTCCTCTGGATCATCGTTGTTTTATTAATGTTGCCAAATGTTTGCCTCACCTCCACAAAACCACACTGATCTATATCTATTAATCTTGATAATTCCTTTAGCATTATCTTAGCTAGTGTAGACAAAAATACTTTACAATCAAATTGAAATGGACCTATATTAAGATGAGACTGATGGGTCTTAAACCTCTTTGTGTAACAGACACCATAGCGTTCTTGCAAGATGTTGGTGCGTCCCCTCCTTTTAAAATACTACTAAACAAAACCTTCCAGATCTTTTTTACTTTCATCCATCCTAACAGACTTCCACAGGAATACTATTCCTGGAGAGTTCCTTGTAGACTGACCATGCAGCACCATTTTCTCTCTCCTCCTCTTCTCTTAACTGTTAGTTATTGAGCATCATCATCCTCTAACTTTGGGATAATCAAGTATTCTATAAATATTAAAAAACGGATAATCTTTGAGACACATACCTGTCCCTCCCACATGTCCTGTTTATATCACAGACAATGTTTATGTCCTTAGAAAGGGTATTTCTGATGCTATTTATTTCACAGATATGTGAAAACTCCATCAGTGTGGGATCAGAGGATGTCCTAGAGGCTAAGTGTAGATCATTGTGTAGCAATCAATAGTGTGAGGAACCCTTGTGGTCTCTCAAACTGTTTCAAGTGCCTGGTCAGATACATGCCAAAGGATAAGTTATACTCAATGTTTGGTCGGATGAGAGATGACTACACTGGAACAATGACCTCCTTGGAACTGGATGCCATGCCCTTACTTATAAGTTGTCCAGCATAGAATGATTACAGACATGTGGTGGTCAAAGGTCAAGTTCCTGTTAACATGCGTTCCTAGAGCGCTGACCACTGGGTCTACTTTTAAAACTGTATTATCGATGTGGTAATTTCTAGGGATGGCTGTCTTTCCAAGGGGTGTTATTATGCATTTTTTCACATTATGTGTTAGTCCATGACTCTTTATTTACTTACCAGTCTTAGCATTATGTATTTACTTAGGGTTGTTTATTTTGTTTATTATAAATTAATTATTTATTTACTTATTTATTTACTGTTTGGCAACTGAGTAAGTGGACTGGTCAAGAGACCCTTTTTAGCTGTGACCTGAGGTTTACCAGTTGGGTTGCAATACAGTTTTGCTATGTGAAATTCCTCCTTAAAGGTTTAAAACTGAATTTCCTTGAAAGAAAAAACTGAAATGGAACTGAGTGAAAAACAGAGATGTTCAGAGATAGGCCTAGAGGCTAAGAAGAGAACACATGTGTAAGATGAGTTTAACTAAAGCATTTAGAAGCAGCTTCCTTGAAGAGTTGCTCAGGCAGAGACTTCTTAAACTCGGTTAAAAATATCTTGATGCCTTGTTTCAGATGGCAGACTGTCTCAGAGGGTTGGGCCTGTTCATGAGAAAGCTCTTTCACCAATGACTGTTTTAAATGGTGGATGGTTGAGTGATATTAAGTTGTCCTGTAAATTTCTTACAGAGTAGAAGTGTTCTCCAACTTTTCAGATGTGGGCAGTAGATGTAATTTAGAAATGTATCTTGCAAGGTGCATAGAAAAGATAAGTGGACTTTTGAATAATGGGTAGCTGCCGATTTAAGTAATTTAAAAGGTTGCACTGGCATACCTGAGCATCAGCAAATGGGACAAATGTTGCAATTTAATTCTCAGAGACTTATAGTCCTTGAGTGTTATAAGCAGAGTGCAAAGAGAAAGCAGGAAGACACTGTAATTTAGGGAGAAGGAGAGTCTTGGCCAGTACTTTGCAGGCAGTTGGAGATACCAGATATGATATCTTATAGCAGAGTTTTAGTTGTGAGAGGATTTTATTAATTCTATTATCAGTGTAGGTTAAAAGCTTAATGTATAATCAAGGATAATGCCTAAGAATTTATACTAATTTACATTTACAAGAGGAATAACGTTGTTATTGTCTGAGATAGTAAGGACAGGAAGTTAAGATGCGCTGTGACAAGAGGAAGAAAGCATAACTTTTTTTGTTAATTTGGAGTTTATTTTGTTCAAAAATTTTGCTGGAGTAGAGACTATGGGACATCTGTTTGCCTGATGCAATAAAATATCATCTGCATAGATGTTAAGTACAAGTAAGTCATAAGTAATATCATTAATAAATAAAGAAAACAATAATGGGCCTAGAACAGAGCCTTGGGGGGCACCTATTTTTAATGTTCCTTTAACGGACAGTTGGTTGTTGGAGTAAACTTGAAAGGTCCGACTGTCAAGATGCCCCTGAAACAAGTAATAACATTCTGGCCAGGTTTAATTTTTGTAGCTTAGTTAGCAGAATTTTGCAGCCAGCAATTTCAAAGGCATGAGTCATGTCCACAAAAATATGATAAAGAGATTGTCTTTTAAATTGCTACAGATAGTGTCAGATGTTGATAGAATAGAGGTGGTTGTGGTAAACCATTTTTGAAGCCATGCTGATATCAAATAGAAGCCCATAACTATTAAAGTGTTTAAATGTTTATAAATATTTTTTCAATAGAGTAAAGATAGGTTAATCAGATAGTCTTTATGGATTTGGGGATGAAGTACCTTAGGATGTGTGGTACAATGATGGCATGTTTTAGGGTTTGTAGAACAATTCCTGTGTAAGTTAGATGTTATAAATATAAGCTAGAGGTTAGCTATTTGGTCTGCTGCCTTTCTAAGGAAGCTAGAGTGGATAGCAGTGCAGGTGGAGGTGGAGGATTTCAAGTTCTTTAATAATCTTTTAGTTTCCTTCTCAGACACACCTCAAAAGTGGAAGGAGGCTGCATACTCTACAAGAATGTACATTTGAGTGGGAGGGCTACATTAAGTAGTTTGTTGGTTAAATCTGTTGTGAAGAAATATGTTAAAGATGATTTCAGTGGAAGAGATGATAAAGTTTCTATAATCCTCAGCTGGATTAATGTTAAAGTTATTAGGGACATTACTGGTGAGAAAGGAGAAGTTAGAAGACTGCCTTGTTAGGTGTTTTATTTCTTTCTGAAAGTTTTTTTTTTTTAATTTTGGTAGCAGACATTTGCTTATTTTTAAGATACATTGCTTTGGCTGACGTGCAGCTATTCTTGTTTGTTTTCTTAAGGACAGGTAATTTTGTATGTAGGAGGATATTAGACAAATTTTCTTTCCAGGTTGAAATGTTTTGTTCCTTTGTCTAATGACAGTGTTGAATTAATTGCTAAGCCAAGGGCATTTCTGACCTCATACACTGCTATGTACATGAGGTAAGATAGAATTCTGGATAGTAGAAAGGTTATCAATGAAGTATAACAAGGCACTTTGGGGGTCATTAGGTTGGGACAAGGGAGACCAATTGATACAATTCAGATGAGAATCGATTATAGCCAGTTTTTGTGGAGGGAAAGTTTGACCAATCACTATTTGGGATGTAGGATTTATAGCTCTGAAGGATCAACAGTACAGCGGTGGACAGAGGTCACTTAGGAAGTGTGTCAGAAGTTTAGTGTTAATGCATGGATGGGAAAAGTTGGTAAAAACAAAATCAATAGTAGAAAGCTTTCCTGTTTTGAGGCTGAACCTGGTTGGCTGCTTCAGAATTTGTTCTACGTTAAGGTCTTGCAGCAAGTTGTTCAGCTGTATGGCTTCGTGGACATAATCAATCAAGTTAAAGTCTCTTAAAATAATTGCATTCTTGTCAGGAACATAGTAGAACATTTGCAAGATGACATCTCGAATAGTAGCAACCGAGGAAGGTAAGGCAATAGAACTAGATGTAATGTTAAGTTGAGTATTATTCCCTGTCTGTATGGATTTATCTTCAACCTGGCTAGGTTCTGAAGTGTCAATGATTTTCAGGGAAACATGTTACTTGACTACAAGCATGACTCTGCCATCATTTCTTGGGCTAGGCCCAAAGTCATACAGGATGTTACAATTATCTTGGATGTGAGCAAAAGGTGCAAAGAATCTTTAAGCCAAGTCTCAATAAGAACTATTATATTAGGATTTTCTGTAGACACCCATACTTCCAGACAGACACACTTGTTTATACTACAGCTCTTAATGCATGTAATTTGTAAAAAGTTGTAATTCTTTATGACAGTACTGTTAGAGAGGATATAGTCTGAGGGATGGTGTGTGTTATTGGATATTTATTGATTATATTTTTATTTCATCTCTTCCTAGCTTACCTGCTTACCTATTAATTGTTGAGCCTCATCTTCCTCTGACTTTGGCATAACTAAATATTTTATAAACATTTTTGTTTGTGCCTTTTCTTGGCTTTCTCATTCCTCTGCTTATACACATTTTCCTAAGATTTCTGAAATATACTGTACGATCATAGGAAGTTACTAGGCTAATGGCCCTAGGGCCCTTACAAGCCTCGCCAAGTTCTACCCTTATTTCCACGATCAGCACCAAATGCCCCTGTCCAAGAGGGACACAGATGGAACCCCTGGGTGAGTTTATGGTTAGGCATCCAATCATCCAGATTATATTTAAGAGGGCCATTGAGGTGCTCTGTTTGACATAAAGTCATTGTGCTAAAAGTTTTGGGGCTCTAGAGTTATTAAAATAGTTGCTTAACAACAACACTTCTAAACTCATTTATACAACTCTGAATATTTCCTCTTCTTGTTCAGTGAGATTTCTATGTCAACCCCTCTAGATAACAACTATTACATATTTCTTATACTTATTTCTCTCTTATTTATGCCATGTTTTTCAACTTCTTTTCCATTTTATCTAACGCTCTAGCTGTCCCTTCTGAAAAATGTTTAATTTCTCTAATAACGCTTGAATCATATCTATCACCCATTCCTTAAATTCCATACCTCAACTGATACATGGGAAATTCGCAATGTCTCATTTTTTGATACCATTACCCTGCATCTTTATCTTATTTTTTATTAGTGCATGATTTGATATAGTTATTGGATGGTTTGAAAAGCTTGCAATTAAATACACATTACTCCTGTGAAACAATTTTATCCAGTCTATACTGGTTACTGTATCTTGGAGAATAATATGTCAATTTTGCCAGAGTTTCTGTTACTGAATTCACATCTTTCTTATGAAATACTGCAATATACTTCTTCAGAAATCAACCCTCTTTTTATACATGTGCCCTTCTAGGTCACCCTGATACACCCCTGCAAATCAGGCTCTAGTCCCCTCACATAAATAATATTCCAACTAAAAGCCTATTATTTGTCCCAAAATGCTCCAAATATTCATTAATTTTAGGTGGAATATAAATAAATCCCTGTATAATCCTCCTCCCCTGCCTATTATCCCTTACTACCTCTAATTTTTCATTATTGTCCCCATTTTTCTCTTCTTCCAGTATTGGACTCCTAGTTGCAGTCATTATTATTACTACCCTTTCCTTTGCCCTTGGTTCTGCTGAATATCCACCCAGAAATTCTTTCTTTGTCAAATTAATATGCTCATATGCACACCAATTTGTCTCCTGTAACATTTTTATTTGTGGGAACCAATATACCAAGCTCTTGAAACACCATCAGATTTTAATATACACAAAATTTTCTGGCAGCAACCCTTATTCAGTGTGAAAAAATACAAATAAAACAAACACCCAATTAAATATCTTATTTAAAAAAACATCCCATGACACAGCCCTATCAAACTGCAGCATTAATTAAATATTTAAAACATTTCATAAAAACATTCTTATGGAACACTTCAGTCTAAAAAACATTTCAGTCATTTAATAAAAAGTATTATTTCTTCAAACACATTTGTTTAAATTTCAAAACAGATTTAACACTTACTGCTGCATTAATTCCTGGATTATGGTCTGCTTCTAAACAGACAATCCAATTATACTCACTCATTTCAGGTCTATTATTTAGATTCTCACCCTTTATATTTTTGTATATCACATCTTTTACTCTAAATTTAGAAAGAATTTTCTGCACTATAATCAGCTACATGTTTCACCACAGTATTACTCATATTATTCCTTCATATATATGATTGATGCTCTGTGATCCTTTCTTTCAATTTTCTAGTTGACATACCAATATAAAAAACAGAACATTTTGTGCAGGTGGCCAAATATACTACATTAATTGTATTACATGTTGCAGAACACTTAAAAATATACTTCTTATAATTTATACACTTCCTATGCATTTCACAATCAATGAAGAATTTTGCTTTTCAGGATATAGTACACAATTCAACTCATACAAATATATACTTATTATTTATCAGATAACATCAACCAGTGATTAATAAAATATAATTAAATAATGTCCAATGACAACATTGCTATAGCTAAAATAATACTCTTTTGTAATGATGAATAGGTATATTATAGCAATAACCCATGTCTGGGTGTGGGTAATGCTGGATTTACCCACGGTTGGTGTAGTTTGGTCACGAGGGTGAAGCCCGAATGGCCAAACAAAGCCAACTGTGGGTAAATCCAGCATTACCCACACCCAGAAGTGGGTTATTGCTATTATACAATGACATTATTTAAGAAAAAAAGTAATTACTTTTCTTAAATAATGGCATTGTATAATGCCTCCTTGCTGCCCTTCCACAGCTATCTGGTATTCTGCAGCAGTTCTGATGTACTGCACATGCGTATGCCTATGCAGTACATCAGAGTTGTGGGCAAAAGCAACGGAGAAAGCAAGATCTCCGTTGTTTTTTACAAACTGTTTGCTATGTTAAATGGGTTTAACATAGTAAGACAGCTTTTAAAAAAGCAACGGAGAATCTCTGTTGCTTTTTTTAAAGCTGTCTCGCTATGTTAAACCCATTTAACATAGCGAGACAGTCTTGAAAAAAGCAACAGAGAAAGCAAGATCGCCATTGCTTTTTACAAACTGTCTCGATATGTTAAAGGAGTTTAACATAACAAGACAGCTTTAAAAAAGCAACAGAGAATCTCTGTTGCTTTTTTTAAAGCTGTCTCGCTATGTTAAACTCGTTTAACATTGCGAGACAGTGTGAAGCAATGGAGATCTTGTGTTCTCCATTGCTGTAAAGAGTTATAGTAATGGAAAAAGTCCGGGCGACCGGACCTTTTTCCATTACTATAACTCTGATTTACAACGTGCACGTTTTTGAATATTAATGGGGGGAGTCTTTGTATAATATGTATTATTTAATGATGGAGTCAATGAACTTAGTATTCAGATCTGGAAAGCTGTAACATTCTCTCTCTCTCACCATGTAAAATAGAATTCTTTAGGGAGGCTATGTTCCGAAATTTGAAACTATGTTCAGAATTGTCTATTGCATGTTTTACTAAAGCAATATGTGTTACACCTCTTAATTTTTCTACAATATTATCTGATGCATTCCCTGAGCTCAGAAACTGTTTTCCCAATGTAGAAGCACCCATAGCATTAAGTCACTAAAAATGCAATTAACTAGCACTACACATAAAAGCCTAGCTCCTCTAAATGCAATGGTTCTGATGATGTCTTTTACTTGTAAGACAAAAGCACTAAACCTGTTTGATTTTTTTACAGCAGTTTGTTTTTAAACTTTTTAAGCTGTAAGACAATAAATGCTTTGTGGATACAAGTTCTGTCCCTTGGAGCACCTGGTTTATTTTATTTCTGGATTACCTACTGGGTTTGCTACCTTCCTGTCTTTTACTACTGTTCCTTCATGTATACGACTGGTGCTCTGTGATCCTTTCTTTCAATTTTCTATTTGACATACCAATATAAAAAGCAGAACATTTTGTGCAGCTGGCCAAATATACTACATTAATTGTATTACATGATGCAGTACACTTAAAAATATACTTCTAATAATTTATACACTATGCATTTCACAATCAATGAAGAATTTTGCTTTTCAAGATATAGTACATAATTCGACTTGTACAAATATATACTTATAATGTATCAAATAACATCAACCAGTGATTAATAAAATATAATTAAATAATGTCCAATGACAACATTGCTATAGCTAAAATAATACTCTTTTGTAATGATGAATAGGTATATTATTTATTATTTAACGATGGAGCCAATGAACTTAGTATTCAGATCTGGAAAGCTGTAACATTCTTTCTCTCTCTCACCATGTAAAATAGAATTCTTTAGGGAGGCTATGTTCCGAAATTTGAAACTATGTTTAGAACTGCCTAGTGCATGTTTTGCTAAAGCAATATGTGTTACTCCTCTTAATTTTTCTACAATGTTATCTGATGCATTCCCTGAGCTCAGAAACTGTTTTCTCAATGTAGTAGCACTCATAGTGTTAAGTCACTAAAAAATGCAAATAACTAGCACTACACATAAAAAAATCAAACTTTAAAAACTGCTCTGTGATCAGATCAGTACTTCTTTCTTTGACTGAATGACTGAACTATACACATGGTAAATTCCACAGGAAATATTTCTATTTTGGTATTAATTTCTCATCCTTTATATACTAAAATGCTACCGATGTTCCTATTTTTTCCTGAAAGCAGAATGTGGCACATCACGTACACTACTGGCAATCTGGACATAGCTAATTAAACTGTACCTACTTATTCAAGAGGCTGCTTATCATAAAATAATCTACCATATACTTTGTAATAACAAAATCTACCATACACTTAGTAATGAATGAGCACTGGTCTTTCAAAACTTTAGTCTTCCTTTCCTCTCTTGAATCTATCCTCTTCAACAATATAGTGTACCATCAGTCAGCTTTTTTGAAAATGTCATTAGCAGCATTTGTTTTCTTAGTCTTTCCCCTTCCACAAAAATGGGACGTTTTATGTTTCATTCAATAATTCCACCGGCAATTTATTACCTGATCTGGAGAATTTTGGCAAAAGTTATCACCACTGGCATTGTGGCTGGTCCTAGTAAAATAAATCTTAAGAAGTAACTTCTAATGTGAGCAAAGTGTGAGTTGTTACAATGTAGTACTTTATTTCTGTCTATAATTGTCATATACATGGCAATAATAACCACAGTTACCATGGTAAAGCAAGACATCTATAAATGGAACAGAATCAAAATTGGGCTTTAAATAAAATACTAAACCACAATCATCATTACACAAACAAATCAAACTGTTGAAGGATATGACTTCCATTGCTATCGAATAATGTGCTGTTTATAAAATGTTTATAACTAATCACATGATGTCTAAAAGGATTAGAATTTTTTAAAAAAATTAAAAACTCTCCTTAAAAAGGAAAAATTTAATAGAACATAGTATGGGACAATGCTACTCCCAGCAGTGTGACATAGATTCATAGGTTCATAGGCTGGTATTAGGCTATCAGCCCTAGGGCCTATACAAGCCTAGCCATAACAATTCCCTAGCTAGTCCTTCCCAGAATATTTACTTCCCTGGTCCCCTGTCTAGCAGGGCGACTGACTTGATCCCCGAGATGAATTCCCTATCTCCCATCCAATCGTCAAGGTTCCTTTTGAAGAGGGCCAAAGAGGCGGTCAGCTTGACATGTATGGGCAGTCTATTCCAGAGTATGGGGAGTCACTGGGTCAGAAACCTATCCCTCCAGCATGTTTTGTTCATTGTGATGACCAGGTTTAGATCCTTGGAGCGTGTGTCTCTGAGGGATTGGGATTTCTTTAAGTGTAGCATGTCCAACAGCACTGGGTTTGACATGGCCTTGTATGTTAAGCAGAGATTACCTCTGAGTAGGCGATATGTGACAGAGTACAGCTGGAGTTTTTTTAGATGGTCAGCATAGGGCATCTGCTTTAGGCCTGTGATTCTTTTAATGAGGTATTTCTGTGGCCTTTCCAGTTGTTGCAGATGTCTTGTGATGTACATACCAAACAGGGCATTGTACTCTATAATGGGTCTAATGAGGGATGAGTACAGTGGGACAATGACCTCCTTTTTTCTGGATGAAAAGCCCATAGTGATGAGATGTGCCACATAGAAGGATTTCCTGACTGTTGTGGCTTTGTGGTTATTGAAGGTGAGACCACTGTCCACCTGTGTCCCTAAGTCCCTTATCACACTTTCAGTGTTTAGTGTACTGCCACTTATGTGGTAAATCATGGGTACATGTTTTTTCCCATAGGGGATAACTATACATTTCTTGGCATTGAGCTTGAGCCCATGGTTCTGGCACCAAGCATCTGTTTCTGTAAGGTGCTTTTGTAGAATATCCACATCATTTGGGGATTCAATAATGGCTCCCACTTTGTAGTCATCTGCGAACATTGTTAGCCATAATCCCTTAGTGCTGGCCTGTACTTCAGAAAAGTAGATGCTAAACAAGAGCGGTCCCAGGACCGAACCCTGAGGTACTCTGCTTGTCACTTGTCTGGAGCTGGATTTTGAGTCAGCTACTTTTATAGTGTGGGTTCTGTCAGTAAGCCAGTTGGCAACCCATCGAGTGAAGTAAGGATTAATGCCCAGTTTAGTAAGTTTATCTATGATTCCAGAGTGGGGGATGGTGTCAAAGGCCTTGGCAAGGTCCAGATAGGCTGTGTGGGCTGTCTTACCCTCGTCCACGGCTCTGGAGACTGATTCAAAGACGTCAATCAGGTTGAGGAGACAAGATCGGCCCTTTAGAAAACCAAACTGGGTGGGGGTTCAGTGTTTGAAGATTGCCAGTGTCTTTGTTTATAAGTTCCATGATAATGTGTTCCATGGCTTTGCAGATCAGGCTTGTCAGACTGATGGGATGATAGTTCCCAGGATCCAAGGTGGATCCCCCCTCGTGGAGTGGGATAACTGCAGCTGTGCACCACTCATTGGGCATGAAGCCTGAGATGAGGCTATGATTAAACATGACACTTAGGTGAGGTGCCAGTTCATTTTGTAGTTCATGTAGTACACAGCCCGGGATGTCGTCTGGTCCCATGGATGCTGCATCCACTAATAACCAACTGCATTTAATAAAAAGATGTGATTTTCTAAAATAATTTCTGTAAATGAAATAATACCTGAAATGTATTTTGTAGAATAATGGGTATGCTTAACCAATGCAAAACCTAATGCATTCAACCCATTCTGGCATTGTATTGAAATTCATAATGAGAAAATATAATTACATACTAGAATATCACTCTGTTAACTTACATTGACAACTATCACATTGTCTAACAACTCTAATATAACTAAGTTATAGTTACATATTCTTCTAATAATGATTCTAAAATTATTCATTTAAATAACCATGTGTGGAAATTATAGGAAGTAACAGAGGTTGTTTGCTATTGTGTATCTTACAAATGCCATTAATGTATACCAATTTCAGATGCTCAGCAACAAATTAATTATGTTCAGTACTATGAATGTATCATAATAAAAGCATAACATAAAGTGCCACATTCATCAGACAACACCGTGATTACATATGTCTCATAATAAATAATCTGTATCCATGACCACCAAAACTTTACCTTTATCTGTATTTTAATCACAATACTAGATTCTTCTCTCAAACATCTCAAGGCTACAATACATTAAGCTCCAAAGAACTTGCTATGAATCTCTACACATTTTCTAATTTCTCTTTTACAAATGCTTTCAAACATTATTAGTAGCAATTGATATAAATGAGTAAAGCTTAGGCAAGTTTGTTGTACTCTCCATTTGTATATTCTAAAGCAGATAACTTTAAAACTTTAAAATAATTCTATGAGTAAACATAAGTAAATGAAAAACAAAGTCCAAAACATGGAGTTATCTTACTTAATAAAGTTCATCTGAGTCTGGCATATACCTAAAAACTTTAACAGATTATAATTAAGGCAGCCATCAGTTAACATTTCTGAACATGCAGATGATGGCATGAGTTTCATCAGTTTCACCTGCCCGAATACGAAACATTTTCTGCTTCATTAAATAACCTTTTACAAGTAGATATGGGCACCTTGCTGATTTTCCATGAATGAACCTGGAAGACGTCTGCCAAAGGTTCACTTCTGAAGTGATTTGATTGGTAGATTTTTTTTTTTTTTGCAATATTATTTGCAATATTCTGCTCTGAAAAGGCTGTAGTTTTTTTACTACTGATTACACATTAAAATACATCTCAATCTACTGTGTGAATGATCTCATTACCAGATTTGTCTCACTGAATGTTCACTGCTCTGTTACAAACTGCCACTGCCTGATTTATCTTGTTAGTTTTTTAGTTTGTTTTCCCACCGTGAACACTTTACCTATTGTACAGTCTCTGCAATTTCTAAAATGCATTCTCATTTTCTGTTCTTCCATCCTGTCAACAAAGTTTCAAACTGGAATACTTAATACAGGCTCCAGATATTCATTGGTATTCTCAAACACCTTTGGCTTATTCCCACATTACTGATAGCTAACTGCAACTAATCTTCCACCATTTAGGCAGTCTCTTGTAAAAATTCCTTCAACTTACAGCTGAGGTCCTTCTGGTGAGGATAACATATGTTAAAAAAATGAGAGAGAAATAAATTGTTAATCCAAAGGACACACTCAACAAACACGAATCCACTGTGTCTGCTGACTCCAAAAAATAATTGTCAAGAAAGATGTTTAATAATAATCAGATATTAAGAGTTTCATCCTGTATGGCATTAGTCCTATCACTTCATCAGAACTGACAATGCAATTCGCATTCCACAATAAATTAGCAACTAACACCACATGATCAAAAATAGCCATTCATAAATTAATTGAAGCCTCTGATAAAACTAGACCAACTAATATTGTTCAAAAACGAGCAATAAGTATAATAAATAGGACTACATCAAATGTCATTAATAAACAGAAATCTTAAAAACATCAAAATATTAATGACTTGTGTAAAATAATGAAAGCGTACGTGGAATGAAATGTTCTCTTTTAAAATTCAGTGTTTTAAGGAAACAACTAAAACATATCCATGAAGAGACATAAGAAAATGCAATGATGCTGCTATTACCATAGAAATAAATGCAAAAAGGAAAATATATAAAATTTCATCAACATTGTATAGGACCCAAGTAGATAGTAACCTCTCCTTTGGTAATCACCTTGCCAAAGTGGTTAGAAAATCCTTCTATGTGGCCCTCCAAATCACAAAAGGATTTGCATCCAGATCGAAAGAGGTTATTGGGCCCCTCTACGCATCACTCATCAAACCCATCATAAAGTACAATACCCCATTTGGGATGTACCTTACAAGACACCTGCAACAACTGGAAAGACCACAGAAGTACCTCACCAAGAGGATCACTGACCTCAAGTAGATGCCCTATGCAGCTCGACTGAAGAAATTCCAGCTGTACTCAGTTGCATACCACCTACTCAGAGGTGATCTCTGCCTGACATGCAAGGCCATGTCCAACCCAGAATTGATGGACATGCTCCACCTAAAGAAAACCATATCCCCTCGAGCTATAAAATAGCTATAAAAGTCTATAAAAGAGGATATGCTGTTTCCAAGGTGGTATCAGGACAAAAGTGTGCTCCCATTTATGTAGTACCATATTAGCGTAGAACGAGGCACATGATGCCCCCATAGCTACCCCCTTTCGTTGCCGAAACAATTCACCATTGAAAAAAATGAAATTGTTTTTATATTATAAATATATATATTTTTAGGTAGTTTAGGTGTATTGACATTTCAGGAATATCCATTTTCATATTATTAACAATGTCAATAGATAATAGGACAACATATTGGTTCCAACATAACTTATAAAATTTGTCATTGTTTAATTTCCAGCTTAGGAAGCATACTTAGATGCAAGTCAGTTTTTAACATATTATAATCACACTGAAGCATTTTAAAAGGTTCCTTTAAATGTTTAATTTAATAACAGGCATTTTTAATTAATGTTATGATTGACACAGTATATAAGGCGTATTGCTAAATGGAATGGCATCACTTGAAAAAGCTCAGAATTGTCTGAGTGAAACCGCTTGTGTTATTTTTGTTTGTGGATTGCTTAAAATAAAGGACGTTGTTTTTATACATCATTTCGCTGCTGTCTTGCTTCTCTGGTAGTGGATTTTGGTTATCTGGCTTTGAGACATTTTCGTTTGTGGTTTTCTAGGGAACAGTATAATTCTCTTAGATACAGTCAGGAATATAGTGAAGCTTAGTTTAGATATTTTTTTCTTTATTTATTTGAGACTGTCCTTCAATGTTGTTTTAAATATTTCCTGTGATTTTGAATTCTGATATCACTGTGAATATATATTTAGTATTGTATTGTTCTTTTATTATTTATTATTAAACCTTTCATTGTGGCTGATCTGTGTAGAGATGTCTACTTCACTTCACTGAAATCCCATTTCACTAAAATTAATTTAACTGAGAGCAAATCACCTAAAGTTCACAACACTGAAAACTTCCTTTCACTGAATTTAATTTCACTGACAGCTTACAATGCTGCATTTCACAAGACTAAATGGGAAACCAAAGACAAACAAACTCACAAAAGTAAAGCCTACCACCTTCCACAACTTAAAAACTTATTTATCCTCTTAACAGAAACCAGACAATATAAAGCCAAACTAAGTGGGGGGCTATGCCCCCACACCCCCCCCACATAGCCCTAACTATATATACTAACTCCAGGTTGCACTACAATGGGGATGAGGGCATATACCCTTTACTTGCCTCACAGTACTCTACACACTGCCACATCAAGTTGATAGCTTACAATTCAGTGAAATGAGATTCAGTGAAATTAATTTTCAGTAATGTGAACTTTAGGTGATTTGGTCTCAGTAAAATGAATGTCAGTGAAATGGGATTTTGATGAAGTGAAGTAGATTCATGCAGAGACATTTAAGGTTTGAGAGTGCTTGCATATTTATTTGGTGACACTGTGTGGGCCACTCCTAATAGCTTTGCTCTTGGTCAAACTACCATGTGTATTAGTATTAATATTACACGGTAAGATTGGAACCCTTTGTTAAGGGCCCTAAAGTAGCTGTCAAGCAGTGACTGGTGGCAGTGGAAACTACCCTACAGTTTGGCCAGAAGGAGACACAGCTAGTAAACCTGTTTCAACCTTTTCCAGGTATGTGTGCGTGTAAATCAAACCTCAAAAAGTGTGTGCGTCAGCTACTTGGGCAGGGACATGAAGCACTGGTTGGATAGAGTGGGTGCTGGAGGTCTGGGCTTGGTCACTCAGCTGAGATCTCAACTCTATAGCTGTGCCAGTGGGGAGTCTTACTGGGGATCTGGAGAAAGAGCGAGAAATCAGCCTGGGACTGACTGTGGTCTCTCTTAAGGGAAGTTGCACTTGATGCAGAGAGCTGCATCTGGAAATATTGTACGTGTATCTGTTATACTCCCAGTGGATGCCCCCTCATAGATGCCAGTGTTGAGGATTGAGGCTCCTTGATTACTGGTCTAGTGGTGAGTCATAATACTCCAGGTTCCAATGAAAATTGTAAAAGAAAAATAATTTTACAGACATACTGGCACTGACTTAGAAATGCCAGATACTGAAAAGCATTAAAGGGAAAGCATGACCTGAGTAGAAATTGCCAGTAAGGAAAGAAAGTCAACTTTGATTTTCTTTCAAGAAAGTAGTAAGGTGCACCCAAGGCTTAATATTCAAAGCTGGCATAATAATAGTTCACAGTCCAAAAGATAAGCAAGAAAGAGATACACTGTTTTGATCAGGTGTGTCTACTCAAATACAACAAATACAGAGTTGGGCCATCTGCAACTTACATCTTAACAACAGTTGCAAAAGAAAAATTGCTAGAGTATCCATTTCAAGATTGTCCGTAGAGTTGTGTGGATACAGATTTCTTACAGTTTGCAGCAGCCATACTGCTCATATGTGTGGATTATTATTTCAAGTTCCCTGAAATAATCACACTGGCAGACACAACCAGCATAAGAATGATCCGGTCCACAGCATACATTCAGGAATTCAGAAATTTGTGCACAAACATAAATTCAGACATATAATGTTCAGTCCTCACTATCATCAATCAAATGGACAACTGGAAGAACTATTCAAATGGCAAAAAAAAAAAAAAAACCTCATGAGAAAAAAGCTGCAGAAAAAAATGATTCCAGTCTGCAGGTCTAAAAAATGGAAGTACTACTTTAATAGACTCTTATCAGCTCACCTGCTGATGGGCAGAAGGTTGAAAAACTAATTGCCTTCTTCAGCTGCAGTGCTAATGCCTGTAAACCAATATAAAATAAAAGGAAACAAGAACAGAAAGCATCACAAACAAAAATATTACTATGACAACTGCAGAAGAGTGCTGTACTTACAGGTTAGAGGCAAAGTAGGAAATAAAAAGCCTAAAGTTGAAGCAGCAGTTTGTAATGGAGCTGACTTGGATATTTTTTTTAAAGTTTGAGGGGAAGATATCAAATTCTATGTAAGAAATCACAGGCATTTATACATGACTATGCATCACAGATGAAGTTACAGAAAGATGAGCAAGCAAAATCGTCACAGCCATCTGCATGAAAATAAAGACAGCAAAACCTGTGATGGTCAAGAACTTCAGAGACAGTCTTCTGAAATCGTATCTCCATATTAAGGTGTAATACAGCAAGAACTGTCCAAAAAGTAAGACAGATATCCAGTACAAATATTCCACTGACATTCTTCAAATAAAGAAGACTGTTGGGGAAAAAATAGAGAAACGGATTGGTATAGGATTAAAAGTATTTGAAGAATTGAATGTTGCATTACTAAGCATGTCTTTGAATGTATGCAAAGTTAGGATTGTGGTACAGATAGCCCATGACATGCTTAGTTTGTGTTCTGGTTAATTCTAGATATGTATTTTTATTTATTTATTTATTTTAGATTTAAAAAAGAGTTTGCTAATGGTATATACCTTTAAATGTAAATGATCTAGCTAATGTGATTAGCATGCCATATGGTACATGGTACAAACATTCCATAAAATTTAGTTTGCAATACAAAAATAATTATGGACACCAGAACCATAGAGCAAGTAGGGCCAAGAACCCCCCCTCCCCACACACATACACACACACACACACACACACACACACACACACACACACACACACACACACACACACACACACACTTTCACCAGCTGGCCATTGTGCTCCAGAACTGCTGTTGATGTAACATTTACATGGAAACATTTATATTTCTGTTTCATTTGAGTTACAACTGGCTGCTTGAGTTCACAGTTACTATGGAAACACCCATGAGAGTGTTTCTTAGGCATACCTATCTACTTCTTTCTTCAAGTATTTTGGGCAAATTCAAAAATATCAGGGAATGAAGGCTCAAAACCAGAGGCAAATTTTAAACATTTCTAATTAATTTAAAATTTTATATATTCCATTTTCCTAATAAAAGATTTATGAATCTTTAATGTGTGGCATTAGTGCATGGTTGTAATCCTCAGCATACCTCTCAACTTTTGATTAAGAATTCTGGACAAAGCCCAAAATAATGGAGAATAAAAGGCCAAAATCACTGTTCTTTTGAACTTTGAAAGCTGCTAAAATAACAGTTTTTTATTAGCATGTATTTTCTGAAGGATATGAAGTCTCGGACTCATATGTCTCATTATTTAATGAGCACCATCCTCAGTGATTTGCCAGAAAAACATACATTTTATGAGAAACAGACAAAAAAAATATGAGGCAATAATCTGGGAATTATGTGAAATTCTAAAGAGTTGAGAGGTTTGATCCTGAGCGATTTACTAGAAAATCAAACATTTTAGGAGGGAAGGGGGAAAATATCCGGCAAAATCAGGAATGTCCTGCAAAATTCTGGACACTTTTTTTTTTATTATTATTTGTTTATTAGGTAAGTGGGTTGATCTGTTGACCCTTTTCAGCCCCAACTCAGGATCAACAGCAGTAAAGACAACAATTTAAGTAAGTGCATTCATGTACATACTCCATACAGTTGAAAGGTTTGTTCTACAAGTAAAGCTTGATTTCCATATGTTGATAGAGACCTGCATCTTTATTGCCTTTCACCCACTGAGTACCAAGATAGCCTTTGGCTGGGCTTTCTGTTTTTAGGTAGAATTTTTCACAGAGGTGTTTTTCACTGGCTCTAATCTGACTTCCAAGGAAGTAATCATGCTACTGTATTTAATTATTCATTCTGTTAAAAATCAATTTCTGCTATTCAGGATAATTTTATGGGTAGGCAGAGATTTTCTGAGAAGCTATTGCAGTAAGCCATAAAAATAGCTTAGATTCATAGGTTCATAAATATTCCAAGAGTGATCAATCATATGACCATTCACACCTTGTCACTACCCACCCTCAGTCAGGCAGCTTCTCCTTTCCCCAGGAAGGCCAGCCCAGTCAAACCCAGAGTAAATGTGTGGATATCCATCCAATCGTCTAACTTATATTTAAAATAAGACAGTGAATCATACTGCTTAACATGTAGGGAATGTTTATTAAAAAGTTTGGGAGGTGCTGCCTTATAAGCATGCCTCTCCGCGGTGTGGTATTTCCATTGGTAAGGATTTAGGTCCCTGGTTCTAGTATTAGTGGAGATATTGGTCTTGCATTGAAACAGGAGGACTAGGGCAACTGGGTCTCTAATGGAGCAGTAAGTGAGACTCAGATCTTCCCACAAAAGTCTATAAGATACTGAATGAATGGATTCAGCCTATCTTGGTGGGTCAGAGATTTTAGGTCTGTGATCTTTCTGGTTAGGAACCTCTGGAACCCTGTTAATTGTTTGATATGTTCAATGAGATACATTCAAAAGGGGCATTGTACTTGATAATTGCCTGATCAATGTTGAGTATAAGGGAGTGACTACCTCTTTACACCATGATAATATTTCTTTGACAATTAAGTGGACTAAATAGTAGAATTTCTTGACAATCCTTGTCACATGATGGTCAAAAGAGAAGGGGTATCAACCAAGGGAGCCCGTAGGATTTTTTGCAGGGGGGTGCAAACCCAGAGCACTGCCCCATCCTCTCCCCCTTCGAAGCGCCGCCCCCACCCCCACCCCTTCAACACCCCCCCAACACACACACATACACACACACACACACACACACACACACACACACACACAGCCATTCCAGTATCCCATTACTTAGCTATTTCTCCCCAGTTGCCATAAACACTGTTCAAAACTCTCGGTGTACATACTGTTTTATGCTTTACTTCTGCAATGATTACAGATACTTGGTTTTAATTTACAAGTTTTATTTCAAATTTTAGGGCGTCAGGGCCAATAGCTTAGTAACCTCCTGTTTTATAGCACAAACACTGATAGACATTTGCTAAACTTAAACAAAGCAATAGTCTTACAATGAAAACAGACTTAGCATTAAAACTTCTCTACCTTTGAAACTCGCATTCACTGAAACAGCATTGAAACCCACATTCAAAGAAAATGCATCTGGCCAGTGACAGGTTAAGTTTACCTTTGGACTGTTTTCAAATCGTAGACCCCTTGCACACATTTCAGAACCATGCATAACTGCTTTGATTCACCTTCCTGATTTTATTAATTCTAATATATAATAATTGAATTATATCCCTTGTTAATACAGCACCACTAAGAGTGTGTTTTATCGTTTTGAACATTTTTTCCAGTAAGCAATGAAACAAAACATATGAACCAATAACGACAAATTGCCCAATTCAGAACATTTCAACCATCAAAGGCCACTTAAACGTCTGATATTACAATCCACCAATATCAGTGAATATGCACAATCTCTGCAGAAGTAAAAGGCATCTGAATAATTTCACATTAAAGAGATCTGAGCTTGTATATTGCAATAGGAATAAGTGGCAAGCGGAAACACAGGTTCATAGTTACTAGGCATCTCATCCAAAGGAGGACATACTCAGGACTGCAGCACTCCACCCCCTTAAAATACAAATCTACATGCAGTGGGAGTAGAACCTACAGCCCTCTATATCAAGGTGCAAGTATGCTACCTGCTGTGCTACTTAGACTGCTTTGAAATTCTACACTACAATAGTGATACCATTTGCTAAACAAAACAGTTGCACATTTTAGGTAGACTTAGCATGAGCAGTAGTTAACTTTTCTTTCCTTGAAGCTCACAATTCCTTGAAAATAAATTCCACCTGCTAACTCTAAATATGGCATTTCACTCTCTCTCTCTTTCTCTCTCTCTCTCTCACACACACATACCTCAGCCTCTGAGAAAATCTGTACAGTTGAGAGGTATGACAACACATACGTCCCCCGACCTCCTTAGAAAGTGGATAGAACAAAATTTTTGCATTAGTATGCATTTTCTGAGGATATGAAGTCTAAAACTCAACTTCACTCTTCAATGATTTGTCAGAAAAAACACAATTTTATGAGAAACAATCTGAAAATATGAGGCAAAAATCTGGATAATTGTGAGGTATATCCCCCCTCATACACCCCTCCCTCCCTCCCTCTTACAAACACACACACACACACACACACACACACACACACACACACACACACACACACACCTTTACCTACCTACTTCCTACATACACACATACACACAGTCTACTGTATTAAATATTCACCTTTCAATCTATGTTTCCAAAATCTCATATGCTTAGTTTTTGATGTATTTATCAGCCTAACATAAGCAACCATCATGTACCTCATTAAGAGGAAGAGAACTGACGTCAATAGCCTCATTATGTTTACCATTGCAGTCAAAATGGGGAAATAGCATCCCATAAATGGATATTTAGGCCTGTAGACAAGCATATAATGTTATTGTTTGACAGAAATTAGTCTCTGTAAGCCGCCTTGCCTGCTAACTGCTTGAAAGTGATGGAACATCTTGCCTGCTGCTACAGTAAAGTGGCAGATACAGTTCTGAAATGTGTTTTGTGTTATTCTATATTTCTAGAAGAGATGGAGCCACTGGCGGAAAGGGGGTGTTTAGAGATGAAAGAAGTACCTCTTATCCAACTGCAAATCTTTCTTGTTCAGTTACCATTGGGGAAACAATATTGCATTTTACTACAATGATGTAATTTTATTCCTCGTGCTGCATGTATGAGTGGTGAAAATAAGTGATGGCTCAAGCCAGACTCCAAGATATTTTGGGAACTCAGTAGTATATAGAAGACCATGATCAGGGCCACTGAATGACTTAAAAAGAGTTTTGAGGTATTGAAAATCATTGCACTGGCTTTGCTAAGATTTACTTTGAATCCCTTTCTTTTATGTGAATAAAATGTTTGAGCCTGAGTAGCATTAGCAGAGTTACAAGACAGATGCATATTAACAGTCAGCCTCTTGACTGTATTGTTTACATATAGTATGGTAACACACCCCTACCTACCTACTTCTTACATTCACATATCCCTGCCTACCTACTTCTTACATCCACACACCCCTACCTACCTACTTCTTAGATTCACACACCCCTACCTATTTCACAAACACATACCTGTTACACTTTTAAACACTTAAACACACACACACACACACACACACACACACACACACACACACACACACACACACACACACACACACACACACACCTCTCACTTGTACCTTTGTCCTCAGACGTTTCTTCTGAAATTCAAATTCTGCACGGGAGCAGAAGATGAAGTAAAACCATCAGTTTTCTGCGTCTGCGCGATGTGCGACTGGATGGAAAAGTCATTCTTAAATATAGGTGCCAGAAGCTGTTAAAGACTGGGGGGGCAGAGGGTGAGAGGGGCACTTAGTGATCTAAAAAGGGCAATTTTTATTGTTTAGTACCACAACATAGGCTCACTTGGAGGACATTTTAAGCTTAGCCAATTCTCTTTTGGTGCTTAAATTAACATTTTTTGATTGGTCTTACTTATCCCATGGCTGATAATTGTATATTAGCCCTAGTGAGAATAACTGATCATACCATAGATAATTTGAGGAGACCCATGTAAGGGATGCAGCATTTAGGAACTGCCTCTATCCATTAGTGGCATGAGGAGCAATCCTGGAGTACATTTTCTATTACCCATCCTTAGATCCAAGTTGCATTTGAATATGGACAGATGAGCTTTGTTTTATTTTTATGGATAGTCTGTTCTGGAACAGTGGTAGCCTCTGTGATATATAACCATCTCTCCACAACCTTCAGTTTACATGCCTGGACTGAGTAATTCTGATGTCATTTGACTTGCTGACATTCAGTAGGTACATCTCCGTTAGGTCGGAGAATGCCTTGTATGCCAGGCATGTCACCTCTAAGCACTCTGTAGGATACTGAGTATAGTAATAAATCTTTGAGGTGGTCCATGCAAGACCTATTGTTTATGACTTGTATCCTTTTAGTAAGGTACCTCTGAAGGTATTCCAATTGTTTCATGGGGCTGGACAGATACATGCCAAAGTGAGCATTATACAAAATGACTGACCTAATGAGAGCTTTGTAAAGTCAGACAACAGCATCTCTAGATCTAGTCACAATCAATTTGTTTACAAGCTGTGCAATATAGAAAGGCTTTCTCATGACTCTGGGCACATGTTGGTCAAAAGTTAGGTCATTCTACACACAAGTTCCCAAATGCCAAACAATTGGGTCAGTTCTCAGAGGGCATTGTAATGATTTTGACACTAATTATTTGGGACAAACCTTCCTGCATGATGGTTAAGTCATTTGTGGATTCAATAACTGCTCCTAGCTTGCAGTCATCCCAGACTTAGCTGGCCAAAGCTCTTTGGTATTTCCTTTTACTTTTGAGATGTATTTGCCAAACAGAAAACAAGTCTGTGCACCGAACCCTGGGGGACTCCATTGGTGACTGGTCTCTTCCCCTTTTTGACCTTCTGCATCCTGTGAGCAAGGTGGCAATCCAGCTAATGATGCAAGTGTTTGCTCCTACATTATTCATCTTTTGTACTACACCTGAGTAGGGGATTGTGTCAAAAGGCTTGGTCAGGTCAAGGTAATGTGGTGTGAACTGTTTTACCTTCATCCATTGCTTTGGTAACAAGAGTAAAGATTAACATTTGCCCATGATTTTGAGCCTTTCACACTTTCCTCTGGGTTGTTTTCAAACACATTTTTAGGGCCATGCATACATGTGTGCATTCTTTGAGTCACCTTCCTGATTATATTAAATTATATTCCTTGTATAATACAGCACCAGCTTTCAGACTGCATTTTAAATTTGTAGTTTTGAACAGTCTTCTAGTAAGCAATCAAACAAAATGCGTGAACCAATAATGACAAAACTACCCATTTCAGGAAATTTCAACCATAAAAGGCCACTGAAACTTCTGTCATTACAATCCACCAATATCAGTCAATATGCAAAATGTCTACAGAAGTCAGTCATCTAAATAATTCCACATTAAAGGGATATCTAACTAATGAAGAGGTTGCTACCAGTAAACAACTTTATAGTTCATTGTTTCATCTACAAATAAAGTGGCTGTTGCCCTTGAAGAATAAACAACCTATGTTATTAAAAAATGATAAGCTAGTAATATTGCAATAGGGAATGAATGGCAAACTGATAACAGGTTCATAGTTACTAGGGAACTCCTCCAAAGGAAGACATTCCCAGGACTGCAGCATCCACTGTCTTTCAAGTACAACACAGTACAGTATCAGTGATCCATCTGCATACTATGGGAGTAGAACCCACAGCCTTCTACATTAAAAGCAAGGCTACTACCTGTTGTGCTACTAACAATGCAAACAGGTTTGGAGTAAGCAGCATTAAACTTCTCTTCCCCTGAAGCTTTCAGCTCCTTGTAAAATTTTTTTAACATTTGTTTATCAGAAAAGTCCAACTTGGAGCAAAGCCAATTTACAGCAGAGTCCTCTCCCAGGGAGACTTCAGATACATGCCTTTGTAACATGGGAGGAAACCAGAGCAACCAAAGGAAATCCCCACAAGCACAGGGAGGACATAGACTCCCCACAAAAAGCACTCCAGGAAAAATTAAACCAGAGAACCTCTTGCAGTGAGACAGCAACACTACCACTGCACCAATGCACCATCCATTTGACACAACTAAATCTCTCAATTTCACAGCAGAAGAAATCTGGAAAAAGCCAAAATTTATTTGGGGGGCAAAGGGCCAATACCAGGGATACATTTTAAATATTGCTTGTATAATCTTAGAAAGTTGCTGAAATAGTGTTTTGTGTTACCATGTGTTTCCAAAAAAGATAGGAAGACTGAAGCTTAATGCGCTATCATTATTTAGTGAATTCTGTTCTCAATGATTAATCTGCATGGCTGAGAGCTATGGGCTTAACTCCATGAATAAGATATGGTGGTGTGGGTAGAGAAGGCAGGCTCTTATACTTAAGGCTTAGGGTTTGAGCCTAGGTAATCCTGCCTACCAGGAATAAGTACCTGGGGCATTATACACAGTTTCAGCATAAAATGTACACAACCTAGCATAGAACTTTTTTTGTAAAAATATTATGACATCTTTCAGCATAAAATGTACACAGCCCAGCATTAAAAACTTTTTTTTGCAAATATTATGACATCTTACTAATTTTCAACTGATGTTGTGCCATTTACAAAGATTGACCACTGTGGATTAGCCTGGGTATGGGTTTCTCTAACACCAGTTATACTATCTTAGCCAATATTCTGAAGTCTATATTTAAAGCAGAGGTTAATGTAAATGGAGCCCAGCAGTTTCAGCATAAAATGTAAATGAAGTCCAGCAGTTTCAGCATAAAATGTAAGTGGACCCCAGCAGAGACACACACAGCAGTTTCAGCATAAAATGTAATCAGAGCCCAGCAGTTTCAGCATAAAGAAAATAAAAAGCACTTTGTAAAGGGGGGCAATAACATCTCTAGATCTAGTCACAATTTGTTTATAAGCTGTGCATTATAGAAAGACTTTCTTATGACCCTGGGCTCATGTTGGTCAAAAGTTAGGTCACTGTACACACAACTACTACTGTTTTAGAAGCAGGTTTGACTACTTATACTCACAGAATATATGGTACCTAGACCATCCTATGCTATCACCAGCAGCTTAAACAGTGAACGGAGCAAGCCCAGCAGCTTAAACAGTGAGTAAACAGAGCAAGCCCGGCAGCTTAAACAGTGAGTAAACGGAGGAAGCCCAGCAGCCTAAACAGTGAGTAAACAGAGCAAGCCCAGCAGCTTAAACAGTGAGTAAATGGAGCAAGCCCAGCAGCTTAAACAGTGAGTAAAAGGAGCAAGCCCAGCAGCTTAAACAGTGAGTAAACGGAGCAAGCCCAGCAGCTTAAACAGAGAGTAAATGGAGCAAGCCCAGCAGCTGAAACAGTGAGTAAACAGAGCAAGCCCAGCAGCTTAAACAGTGAGTAAATTGAGCAAGCCCAGCAGCAGTTTCATAACATAAATACATGGCAGTGCTTACAGTGTGACTCTGGCAGCAAGTTTCATAAATAAATAGGTTCATAGGTTTATACTAGGCTATCTGCCCTAAGGCATTTATAAGCCTAGCCCAAATTTTTGTGGCTTACGCCACCCCTGCTTACGCCACCCCTTATATGAAAAAATACTGTGCCCATTAGTTTGTTGTGCCTCTGTCCAGCAGTGACACAGAGATGATTCCCGGGGTAAACCTACGATCTCCCATCCACAAGTCTAGATTTCTCTTGAACAGAGTCAGCGAGGTGCTCTGCCTCACATGGACCGGGATTTTATTCCACAGTATAGGGAGTCTCTGAGTGATAAATCTATCCCTCCAGCACGTCCTATTTATATCCGGTTTAAGTCGCTTGCTCTAGTGGTTTTGGTGGATTTGGATTTTGAGGTGGAGCATGTCCATTAATTCCGGGTTGGACATGGCCTTGTATGTCAGGCACATGTCACCTCTGAGCAGACGGTATGCGACTGAATAGAGCTGGAGTTTCTTCAATCTGGCAGCATATGACAGATTTTGGAGTCCCTTTATCCTTTTGGTGAGGAACTTTTGGGGTCTCTCCAATTGCTGCAGATGTCGGGTGAGATACATCCCGAATGGGGCATTGTACTCGATCATTGGTCTGATAAGTGAAGAGTACAGGGGAACAATGACCTCACTAGATCTGGATGTGAATCCCTTCATGATCAGGTGGGCAATGTAGAAGGTCTTTCTAACCACTTTAGCAATGTGAGTGTCAAAAGAAAGGCCACTGTCAACCTGGGTCCCCAGGTCCCTGATAACCTCTTCTGTGCTTAGTGGATTGCCACCTATATGGTAGCTTGGGGTTACCTTGTTTTTCCCGAAGGGTATGACTATACATTTTTGGCGTTTAACTGGCCATGGCTCTGGCACCAGCTATCTGTTTCCGTGAGTCCCTTCTGAAGGATATCCGTGTCCGATGCACTTTCCACTATGGCCCAGTTTGCAGTCGCCTGCAAACTTTGTCAGCCAAAGTCCTCCCATGCTGGCCTGTACTTCTGAGAAGTAGATGCCAAACAATAGGGTGTGGGACACCACTTGTGACCGGCTTGGAGTCTGACACAGCGCCAGCAACTCTAACCCTGTGGGTTCTGTCCTTAAGCCAGTTTGCAACCCATCTTGTGACATATGGGTTTACATTTAAGCTGGTAAGTTTTTCTACAATACCGCAAGGTCAAGGTAAGCTGTATGGACTGCCTTTCCTCATCAATGGCCTTGGTGACTGTTTACCAAGTTCAAAAGGCATGATCTTCCCTTGACAAAGCCAAACTGGGTCGGGTCCAATGTCTGCAAGTCCCTATATCTTTGTTTATGAGCTCCATTATGATCCTCTCCATAGCTTTGCAGACTAGACTTGTTGCTTATGGGTTACCAGGGTCCGAGAGGCGCCACTGGTGGGGGGACCACCAGTTGCCGCATCGCACTCCTTGGGCACGTATCCTGTGGTAAGGCTGAGATTAAACAGCTGCCTTAATGCGGGGTTAATTCCTCGCTTACCTCATGTAGCACACAGCCGGGGCACCATCCGGTCCCATTGATGCTGTGTTTTTAGCTTTAGAGAGAGCAGCTTTCACCTGCGCATTTGAGATGTCCGGGAGGCTACACTCGGCTGGGATAGTTATCTCTCCTTTAGGGGAGGGGGGTGAAGTTTGCACTGAACCTGTCTGCCAGTATGTTGGCAATGTCTGTGGGTTCAGTGATTTTTGTATCATTTTGGACTAATTCTGAGCATATCTGGGAGTTTCCACCCAGGTTCCTAACATAGCTGAAAAGGCCTTATGATTGTCCTTGAATCCATGGCAATTTTTCTCTCAAAATTGGCCTTAGTTGATTTTATGAGTGCTCGTATTTTTACTAATAATGATCAGGGTGACTTCCCTTTTATGGATTTTGTTCTATCATGTAATAGCTTTCTCCTCTTATTGTAAAGTTTGTTAATGGCTGGGGTCCACCAGACTGGACGTTTCCCTTTGTGGAAAGAGTCTTGGTTTTATTTGGGATTGCCTGATCCATGCAGTCCTGTAAGTGTTCATAGAAGGCATTTGTAAGGGCTTTTGGGTTGTGGTTTCCTCTGGCTCAGGGGCCTTGAAGGATACCACACCAGTCTTGAGTAGTGTGAAGTTTACTTTAGAGAAGTTCTTCACTATGGTTTTTTTTGTTGGGGGGGGGGGCGGGATGTGGATTTCCAGTGAGATTAGTTTATGATCAGATCTCACCAATGAGGGATATACTGTGGAGCATTTTGTCCCCATGTTTGTGACAATGAGATCTAGTATATTTTCTCCTCAACAGTGACTAGCTGTTCCATGGCATTTGAATTTATGAACTCCAGGAACCGTTGGGCTAGAAAGTTAGGGCTTGAGTAATGTTCCCAGTCTATATTCGGGTAGTTGAAGTCACCCAATATGATGGTGTTTGGAGATACATTTATACCCTCCAGTGTCTTCAGGAAGGCTGTGTGGGGTTCCTGAGTTTGAGAGGGTGGCCTGTAGCATGCTACAATTTGTAGAGCAGTTTTGCCTATGGTTAGTTGCACCTGGATGGTTTCAACCTGGAGGTGTGGGTATCCTTTATGAATATGGATACACCCTCCTTTTGTGGTGTGGTCCGGGTTTTGCCGAACGGGGAACGCATGATATGAGGTAAAACCTAATAGTGCCGGGTGCTCTCAGGAGCCTTGAACCAGGTTTCAGTTACAGCACAGACACCGATGTTCTCCATACTGAGAAGGGCCTCGAGTGCATGCATTTTGAGATTTAGCCTTCTGGCATTGAGCAGCATTACCCTCAGTTTCTTCCTATTTTGTTTTCTAGGGTGGTAGGTTTAGAATTTGAGCCTTGCCTAAAAAGGCACTATGGGGTGGCAAGAGCCTTAGCCAATATCCGAATCCCAGGGTGACAGGTGCAGCAGCGTGGCTTGTCAAGCATGTCATCCCAGGCAGACAGACACTGGATCCTTTGAATGACACCAGACATTAAGCCAATTGTTAAAGCTGATCATCTTGTCTCTATATTGTGGCATCATTCTTGGTGAAGGAAGGATACTGCTCAGGGTTAGGGTCATACCTGCCTGGGCTACATAATCAGAGAGCTCCTCTATGTCTCTTTCATGTAGTCCAGGGAGGTGCCTCAGGTCGCTCACACCAGCATGGACAATGAATGTGTCATATTTGTACTTGCCGTGGAGTGACCTGAGTGCTTGTGTTATGATAGGCAGCTTACTGTGACCCTCTCCTTGTTCAGCCTGGTGAGTGGGACGCCAGTGTGTCTGACTATGGAGTCACCTATGACAAGTATGTTTGATGTTGTATTTGGCCTTAAGGGCTGTGACTGCTTTGCACACTGCTTTTGTGGTTTATGTGTTGCTTGTGGGGTGTCTTGAGGTAGCAGTTGTTTGGGTGTCTGCTTTGGAGGCCTCTGCTGTTTAGGTAAATTTTTACTCAGAGCCTCCAGTATGTCTTTGTGTGTTTATGTGTTTGATTCAGTGGAGTGGTAGCATTATGTGAGGCTGGTTTTGTGGTGTGTGTAGTTGCCTTCTCCTCCTGTCTGGTCTTGCCAGTCCTGAGTTGAGAGAGCTCAGCCTCCAGTTTGGCTAAATAGCTGCATCTCTCGCAAGTATTTGTGTTATGTGGGAGGAGGAGAGGGTTGTCTGTGTACATGAGGCAGTTATAACATTGCCTCAAGATTCCCAGATTCACCAGCTGGACCAGAGAGGAGATTGACAACTGACCTTTGGACATGCTAGAATAATATTGGGAAATCCTTAATTGAAAACAAGGGCCAGTGGGGAGTGAGGGTGTAGTGCTTTTAATTTTAGTGCTGACTTATATAATTGCTTTAGTGAGCAAGTGCCAGGTAACTTGGTGCAATGTGTTACAAGTAACTAAATGCAAAACGACAAACAGTAACTTTCTTTCAAGTGAAACAAGGAAATAAGTACAGTAAGCAATGCAGATATCACTAGTGATCCACAGAAGCTGAGAAGTATTAGGTGGAATTAGCTTCCAGGAAATAACAAGCAAACAAACAACAAGCATATAAACAAAGCTAGATTCAGCAGGCCTGGATCTAGTCTATGCTAGAGCAAACAAGGTGAACCAATTTCAGTAAGATACAGTTCAAATATTCAGGCACTATAAACCTTTAACCAGAAATTCCCAGCTCAGAAGGGCAGAGTCCAGCCTCTTCTCCCACAAGAGTACAGACCAAACCTTCTTCATGTAAAATAACTGGCCTGAAGCCCAAGTGCCTAAACCAGAACTAATACACTTGGACACTGGGCTCTCAATCAGCAGTTCCCAACTTAGAAGGATGAAAGCTACCTGTCCTGCCACCACAGTGCTTGCCACAAACCTTCCTAATGTAAAACAACTGGTCTGAAGCCCAAGTGCTTAATCCAAAAGACTTGAATGATAGCTACACTTTAATCAAGTTACAACCAAGCAGTAATAAATACCATTGAATACTTTAGAGAATGTCTGGATTAGTGCTCAAGTTACACAAACAAAGCTAGATCCAGCAGGCCCGAATCCAGTCTATGCCACAGCAAACAAACTTCAGTAAGAAACAGTTCGCACTATAAGCCTTTAACCAGAAATTCCCAGCTCAGAAGGGCAGAGTCCAGCCTCTCCTCCCACAAGAGTGCAGACCACGAACCCTCTTAATGTAAAATAACTGGCTTGAAAGCCCAAGTGCTTAAACCAGAATTAATACACTTTTAGAATAACAGACACTGAGCCCTCAATCAGCAGTTCTCAACCTAGAAGGATGTAAGCTACCTGTTCTGCCACAACAGTGCAGACCACAAACCCTCTCAGTGCAAAACAACTAACTGGTCCGAAGCCTAAGTGTTTAAACCAAAAGGCTTAGAATGAGTTACACCAAGCAGTAATAAATAAAATTGAGTATTTTAAGATGATGCAAAAGTAAAAAGAAGTAGGTAAAAACACAAGTACAGTAAAAGCAGATGAATTTTTTTTTTTTTTTTTTTCTGAACAAGTGCTGAAATCAAAGAAACAGATTTGAGTGCTGAAACTAGAAAACTGGCTAGTTATAAGAAAAAAAAAACAAGCTAGAAGGCTTCCCTCAAACACAGAAGGGCTTGGGGGCTCAGAAGCCTACAAATAGTCTGTACCACTTAACAAGAAAGGCAGGAAATAAGCTTAATTTTTTTTTCTATTTCCCAGATGCTCTCTTTGTACACAGTAGGAGTGCCTGAAATCAGAATATGATCTCACTGCACTCAGTTGAGTGAGCAAATGAGATGGGCCCAGAGGCAGGCTGAGGGGCGGGCAGTTTCAATGCCACAAGATTAACACCAAAAATGGCAGTCCTTGATGGTATACTTTTGATAACACCTGCATTAACAGTTCTCTACAAATGTGAAGACCGTATTTTCTTTAACGCATTCCCATACATGTAGACAGATACTTCTTGCTGCACGGTGGTAAGTCTAGGCACTAAACCAAAGGGTAAAAAGGTCACACAGACAAATTATTCACTAAACAAAGCAAGAGACAGAGCAAAGCAAGAGTTTCCACTACCTGATAAAATTCTTGTAATGCAGGCCCCTAAAATATAAGCAAATGACCCCATAAGGACCTGACATGTTTCAGCAACACAGCTTCCGAATGCCCATGACTTTTTCCTTTTTCAAAGGCTTAAAAGATACTTCAAGTATATACATGCAATGTACTCTAGAGCTTAAATTGTCTCTACACAAAACAGCCACAGTAGAAAGGTTTAAAAATATATAATAATAAATAATAAAAACACAAGACAAATCTCCTCAATTCAATACAGTGTTAGTCAAGAGTTGACATCACAGGAAAATGCTTAAAATAATACTGTAGAATAGTCTGACATAAATATAGAAAACAGCTAGTCTAATCTTACTATTTTCTATCTATTTCTAAGAGAAACAATGTTCTAAATAACTTGCATACATACAGAGCAAAGCAAAGGCAAAGAGCTGGTGAGTTGATGTGTTCAAGTTCAGACAAAATCCAAAATGCTCTGATTCTCTCTCTCTCTCTGAGAAAGTCTTAAATTGATGATACATCACTGCTGACTCATTTTAAATTACGTGATTCTTAACAGTTCTGTTTTAACTTCCCAGGCTAACAGAAGCTCAACATTTATATTTATTTTTGTAATGTGCACCTGCAGGAAGCCACAGCAATAAAATACATTATATATGTAAAATCTAGCAATTAACTCTGGTCTCAAAACAATAGAAAGAATTTGCTGGTCCAGGCATCATGGCTCAGAGTTTAAGATCAAACAGTCATACAATGCTTGACTTATCAGCTTTCTTCCAGCAAAGTGCACTGTGGTTACATTTTTGAAGCTCAGTAGAATATTTAGTTTAATCATAACATATAGTTCTCTTTTACATTTGTAAAACCAGCCTGTGGATTATATTAATATTTACAAATCACATAGCATTGTTTACAAGATTCTATCTGGCTGAGCTGGCAGCCTTTCAGTTTTTCACACCATCTTTAATGATTTTTCAAAAGGCAGCTATGGAGCCCTGAAAAATCACATTACATCAATCAACTATGAATTTATACTAGACCCTCTTCATAACCCATTGGTGAGTCATTCATGGCCTTCTACAGCATTTTAAATAACTGCATTAATAAATTCATCTCCACGAGGCACACACACAGTAAAAAAGTATACAATAAGCCTAAACAGTGGAGCTACAAAATCAACAAATGATTAAACCAAATAAAAGAGCATGAAAACCTTCAAACTTTACTTAACCCAATGCATCAACATTAAGGTAAACTATATCCATAAAGAGGATAAAAACGAACTCTCCCAAGAACAAGTGGTGTAAAAACACAAACAATGAAGATAAAATAAAAGTAGATACACCACACCACGGCAAAGAATAATAAAATCCAAAACAATTTATTGCAATGTCGGTAAGCGCTTTCACACGGAAATATGTGCTTCATCAGACCAGGTCTGATGAAGCATGTATTTCCGTGTGAAAGCGCTTACCAACATTGCAATAAATTGTTTTGGATTTTATTATTCTTTGCCGTGGCGTGGTGTATCTACTTTTATTTTATCTATATCCATAAAGAACTCACAAAAACAATTAAAAGAAGCAGAGATTAATCTTTGGTAAAATTTCTCAAACAGGCAGGCTACAATAACAAACCCATCTGCAACCACATGCAAAAAATAATAATAATAATAATAAATAAATAAAGAGCAGAAACAAAACAGTATTTCCATAATGGAGCCAACAGATATAGCCAACACTCTAGCTTATATGCTTGGAGCAAATTTCACTCCACTGTGGGGAACCCCATTCACTCTTCTTCTCTGCAACAAGATCTCAAGCAAGATCTGGCAGATGGTGCAAAGGGCTATGGTAACAATCTGTTAATGAGCTACTACCTTTGGTACAGTGTTTGATTCTTTCAGCCTTCATTTGTTTATTGTATGATCTTGAGTGAATTACTTAACCAGACAAGTGTTTTGTGGTAACTGGGAATTTGGGATGGGCTCTTTAATGGTCTCGTGGACTGCATGTCTAACTACTAATAAACTTCTAAGTTACTTCCAGTATGTTTACCTATGCTCTTAGTAAGGTAAGAAACACTAGCTCATGAGACTAGATAAGATACTAGGATTCCTTATTTGTGCAATTAAATATAATCCTCTGTATCCCTTACTCAGTGAAACCTTTTGCATGTGATACTCCACTGGTGCCATAAACACAAGAAGCTATTCAGCTTTAGAAAAAGAGTATTGAAAACTAGCTATATCCCTCATATCTGGAAGCAGACTATTAAGATCTCAATCCACAATGAACGTCCCCCCTACAGACTCTGATTATTACTGACTAATCAGCTTCACAAGTTTGTTTTGCAAGGTGTTGGAAAGAACCATCCTGTAATGTATACAAACAGGCACAAGAAACCTGTCTCCATGACCTGTGCCAGGACAGGTTTGTCGATACAAAAAGGCAGTAAAAACTGCAAGAAAAAAATCAACCAAACTGGAATTTCACACTCCTAACTCCTTACCTTACTGTGGGTGACTCTCTGGCAGCAATGATGTGATTCCCTTCCCGCGCACGTTTGTGTTTAAAATTCATGCGACGCACGCATGACTGTTGGGTCCTAAAACAGGTCTTTGCAGCTGAAAAGTGCTATGGTTCTGGGTGGCACCTATGCACAGAAGACAAAAACATATTGCAAACACCTGTTGCGTCTGTGCGACTGGACGGGATGCAAAGGGCATTCTTAAAGAGGAACGCCCTTTAAAAAAAACTTTTTTTTTTTAAATTAAAATAAAATCAGCCGGTTCCAGGGGGGGTGCAAGTGCACCCCTTTGCACCTGCCTGTGGGCGCCCTTGGTATCAACCCAAGTACCTATGTCCCTTACAAAATGTTAATTTTGTACTGGTGAAAATACTATACTTTTAGCATTTGAGCCCATTGTTTAGTACAACGACAATTTACTAGTGAGAGCTCATTCAGGAGAGTGTGGGTGTCATAGGATGAAATAGCAGTAACCTCCAGTTTGCAGTCATCTACAAACTTTGTTAGGCAGAGGTCTTGGCTTTCTGCTTAAATATCTAAGAAGTAAACAACAAAAAGGAAAGGTCCCATTAGTGAGCCTTAAGGGACACCACTGGTCATTTTCATACTTACTGATGAGGCATCTGCAGCTCACGCTCTGTGGGATGTCTTCCAGCCAGTCTGCTGTCCGTCTTACCACAGATGGGTCCATTTTTAAAGCAATTAGCTTCAGAATGGTGTCAGCATGGGGAATGGTGTTGATGGCCTTCACCAGGTCAAGATACACCATATCTACTGCATGGCCACCATCTACAGCGTCTGTAACCTTTTGAAGAAATTTATCAGGTTTAACAGACAAGATCTACCCCTTTACAAAGCCAAACAGGAGTGAGCCTTGATACAGTTTATGAGTTTAGTTATAATACACCCCATCATTTTGCAGATGAGGCTTGTAAGGCTGATAGGACTTTAATTACCCAGGTCAGTTGTAAGGCCACCTTTATGGAGGGGCATCACCACTGAAGGGAGCTACTCATCAGAGACAAAGCCTGTATGCTAACCTTAAGTTAAACAATTTGAGTGTGCATCTGCAAGGACATGTTTAACACTATTTATTATGCAACCTGGTGTATGACATGTAGCATAAAATAAAGATACAACAAAGAAATAAAGATACAATCAGAAGTGGCACACCTACAGAGTTTAATAACTACAGACCAATAGCGATTCTATCCCTCTCCAAAATATTAGAGAAATGCATCCAAACACAGCTGATGCAATATCTAACCTCAAATAACCTGCTCTTAGAAACACATCATGGCTTTAGGCCCCAATACAGCACCACTAATGCTCTGCTACATTTTACCAGTGTAATAAACCAACATAGAAACAATGGTCTGCTAGTGTCCACCATGTTCTTAGACATGTCAAAGGCATTTGATGCTGTTTTGCACTAGCAACTAGTCATTCAACTCTGCTCAATAGAACTTTCCCAAAATTCCTTGTCACGGTTACTTAGTTACCTACCTGGAAGGCAACAAGCTGTTAAATGGCAACAAACCTACTCATTCTTTCAACCAGTTACTACAGGTGTCCCTCAGGCTCATCCTGGGTCCTCTCTTATTTAATATATTTATTAATAACCTCCACTCACCACGCCAGTTTAGTTCAGTATATAGATGATTCAACATTAATATGTGCAGCCTCAACAATAAATAAGCTCCATGACATCACCCAAAAATGTTTCTCCTCTGTAGAAACCTGGCTCAAAGAATCAAACCTCCTACTCAACCCCAAGAAATCTAAATTAATGCTTTTTATCTCATAAAATTGCCAAAATCAAAAGGAATCTTTCACCATAAAGTCATCAAATAATACTGTCAATGAAACTGCAACTCTCAGTAAATGTCTAGGCATTATAATAGATGACAATCTCAAATATGACCAACATATACTACACACACCATTAAATCTATACACCAGAAACTAGGCTCCTTTTATAGGATCAATGGATTCCTTACAGATACTGCAAGAAAAACTCTAGCCACTGCCTTCTTACTGCCAACCCTTATATGCTGCTCTGATGCTAACAAACTTAAACAATACTCAAAGAATACAATGTAACTCCTGCTACAATAAAATAGCTAAATTTGCCACCAATCTCCCTCATAGGACCCACCATTGACATAGCTTAAAGCAATTAAACTGGTTTGAACTGCAAAATACCAAACATATGCACAACTAGCTACAGCACACAAACTCATTCATTATCCAGAAAAATGCCCTGCACTAAAAAACATATTACTGCCCTACTGTCCAATAAGGGACCTCCATTCTTGTAACAAATTCTTACTATTCACAAATAAGTCAAATAATATTACAGGAAACGCTCTCTACTCCCATTACATTGCTAAACTCTGGAATAGTATTCGCACACAAATAAAACTATCCAACAAACTCACTAGTTTTAAACCACTGCTTAAACATCTTAACCAGTCCTGATCCTGCACATGCTCATCACCAAGTTAAGATTTTGTGTTCACTGTATGATACTCTTCAAATACTCTCCTTAAACAAAATATTTTCAATCTCTCACTGAAATAAGAAAACAGTTTTTTATACATAACCGTTGTCTGTAAAATCCACTAAGTTGCACATGGCCTTTCTCTTTAGTAACTTCCACCTTTGTAAAATCTTAGAATGTATAAATATAACTACTGTATGTGTATAAATGTAAATAGAAATGCAACTACTTTGTGTCTGTTTATTTATTGGCATTTGTTTACTAGAATGGTCCATTAGGCCATTAAGAGACCATTTTCAGTGAAGGCCCAGGGAGAAAATCTCCACAAAACATAGAACAAATAATAGAATTAAACAATGTGATAATTTACACAAAAATATAACATTATATAGACTATATAAAATATACATAAAAAGTAAATGTAAAAGACAAACATTAGCAATTCATTCTTGGGGTTAAAAAAGTTAAATTAAAAGTGAAATGGGTATAATATGCAAGAACTTATACTGCAGTTGTAGTTAGGATATCAAGACAGACTTAACTGATAGAAAAATTTGAATATATATGAGAACTATTTCAGTCAGGTTATGAAGGGGGCAGGTTTAGTACAAGTACAGATCCAGTTAGTAGAGAGGTGTATACGCAAAGAAGTTTTGAAAAAAGCATGACTCTGGATGGTACAAATAACCATTGGGAGGGCATTCCAGTCTCTGACTACTACACAAGAGTAAAGTAGTTGGCCTGCAGGTAGTTTGGGCTTGTGAACTTGAAAAAGGTGCTGTTTTTCAGACCTCAGGGACCTGTTGGGAAGGTAGTGGGTAAATAAAGATATTACAGTAGGACATTCTGAGGGTTTGAAAATGATCTCGTATGTTGTAGTTAATTGAAGGTATGAGAAATAGTGTGGGAGTTCAATCCAGTTCAGAGATTGTGGGGATGTACAGTGATGGTTACAATGTGTAGAGTTTGTTGTGAACTTGGCGATCTTGTTATAACATGTTTCTAGTTTAGTTTTTAGGGAGGATAGTAGGTTAGTAAGTAAGGAGGCACCATAAATAAGACAGGGAAGCAGATAAGTGAAAGCAAGTACTTGTTTAGTGGGAGGAGAAAGGAAATGTTTATGCCTGTAAAATATACCTAGTTTTTTATATGTTTTTTTGATATGTTGTATGTGCAGGTTGAATTTTAGACTTTCATCAGTTATTACTCCTAGCAGTTTAGTGTGGCTAACTACTTCAAGTTTAGTGTTATTCTAGGAAAGTACAGAGAACTGACATTTGTTTATGAAAATGTTTTTCTTGGGCGTGAATATAATAAGTTCGGTTTTGTTGGGATTATCAGACAAGTGGTTATTATATAACCAGGTCTCTATGGAAGTAAATTCTGACTGAGTGATTTGTTGTAGATCTGATGTAGTGTTTGCGGAGCATATAATATAGAGTCATCTGCATATTGTATGAGAGGGGTTCACTACATAATCTCGAAATTTTGAAATATCAAATTTCAAAATCTCGAGACCGTATAGCTGAAACCCCTAAATACCGAAAGACCAGAAGTGTGAATTTCAAAATCCCGAAGTTCGGAGATGTTAAAGTAGTGCTTCTGGTGTTGCTGTTTGTGAATGGATAGGTTGAAGGTCAGTAAGTATCTATGTTTAAGTGTGTTGGTTAGGGGCTTTAGTGTGTGTGTAAGTGTGTGTTGTGACTGTGATGTGTGTGTGCGAGGGGAATGTAGGTAGGTGGTGGTGTTTTCATGTTTGTCTGTGTAGAGTGACCTTGGAGTTAGAATATTTAAGTGAGGGGGGCCCTGCTTGTATGTAGTGTAGGTTTGTGTGTTTGTGTTTTGGGCGAAGGTGTGTGTGTATATGTGTGGTGTATGTTTAGTGTAGGGTTTGGGATTTTGAAATTCGCACTTCTGGTCTTTTGGTGTTTAGGGATTTCAGCTATATGGTCTCAAGATTTTGAAATTCGATATTTCAAAATTTTGAGATTATGTAGTGAACCCGTATGAGAGACATGACTGAACGAAAAGTGTAAATGGTTAATAAAGACACTGAACAGTAGCCCTAATATAGATCCTTGGGGAACACCTGTAGAGGTGTGAAGATATGCTGATAAAGAGTTTTGCCACCTAACTGCCTGATGCCTGTCTGATAAGTAACTGAAAAAACAGCTAATGGATAGTAGGGTTGCTAGACCAGTATTTGAGAGTTGGATTAGAAGAAGTGAGTGAGATACTGTATCAAAGGCTTTTGTTAAGTCTAAAAATAGGGTGGACATAATTTTCCCAGAGTCTCGAGCTTTATTGACTGTGTCTATGAAGGATATTAAGACAGTTGTTGTGCTGTGTCCTGGTCTGAACCCATGCTGAGATGGAGACAGAATTTGGTTCTTAAGGAGGAATTGCAGGAGTTGCATGTGTATGCCTTTTTCAAGGAGCTTAGAGACTGGTGATAAGATGGCTATAGGTCGATAGTTTGAGATATCGGTCAAATTGCCTCCTTTGTCAAGGGATAGAATATAAGCTCTTTTCCAGAGTTTTGGGACATATGCCTCTTGGATGGACCTGTCGATTAGAATACTAACAGGGTAGGCAATGGCTTCTGCAGCAAGTTTTAGATATTCATTGGAAAGCTTATCTGCTGTGTTAGAGCTAAGTTTTAACTCTAGAAGTAATCTTTTAATAGTAGAAGTCAGACAGCTACAGGCCCATGGAACTAAGTATAATGGAATGTAAACAAATGGGGCTTTTTTCCTCGAGTCTCCACTGAAAATGGGCATTACCCAGTCGAACTTTCCCAGTTAACAAAACCAAATAAATAAAAAGGATTGTTGTATATTAGAAATCTGACAAAACAAAGACTCTTGCATTTTTTTATACAGATGTTAGTGTTATAAAATGCTTTATGGAGAGTAACAAACCCTGTTGATAAGCTGAGCGATACACTTAAATGGGGCAGTCCTTGGCGGTACTGAATATTTTGACTCTGACCTTTGGTGAAATGAAACCCTAGGAAAAGGACTCCATGGGCCCATACCTGTCCACTGTCCTTTCTGCATATCTCCAGTGTGCCTCCTACACCCCCCCTCCTGGCCTTGCTACACCATTCAGATTACTTTTTTTCCTGGTTTTCTCATACTTTGTTGTACTCTTCAAACTTTTCCTGCATTCTTTCAATATATCCTAACTGGCCAATACTGCACTATAATAAATGCAAAAGAAATAATCAGATTAAGCCAGAAATCTCAACTCCCCAGAAGATACTGGATCCCAGATGCTCTGAGTTGTACTTTAAAGCCTTTTTGTTTTGGAACTGTCTGCAAACAGCTAAAGTTAACTTTGAACCTAACACCACTCAAGTATTCAACTGCGGTACCACCTTTATCATTCTTATAAGAAAAGCGCAGTCCGGGTCTGAACTGTCTGCAAACAGCTAAAGTTAACTTTGAACCTAACAGCACTCTTAATTATTCAACTGCGGTACCACCTTTATCATTCTTATAAGAAAAGCGTAGCCTGGGTCTGAACTTTCTGCAAACAGCTAAAGTTAACTTTGAACCTAACACCACTCTTAAGTATTCAACTGCGTTACCACCTTTATCATTCTTATAAGAAAAGTGTAGTCCAGGTCTGAACTGTCTGCAAACAGCTAAAGTTAACTTTGAGTATGTGTCTACCTGTTTGAGCCAATATTCATTATCCCCTGGAGAGCACTCTGCTTTGGCTTGTAAGTACCTCCCCACCACCACTCATGTTCCATTTTCTCTCTTATTCCCTTCTGTTAGCAAATAGTATCCATAACTGATCAAATACTGTGTGTTTGGTAATTTAAACTGAGACCACAGTAGCCTACTGATACAAGGTTATCCTGTTTTTCCACCTGAGAAATGGTTAAGAAATGACTTACAGTTTCAGAGCAGTTCTTGGTCAATTCTGATTGTTAAACACAAACTTGTCTTTGCTTTAGCTCATTAGCAGCAGTACAAAAGAACTGCCTGCTCACACCCTTGTTCCCCCCCTCCCCCTTCTCTATTACCTTAAGCGAATCCCAAAGTTAATGAATATTACCTGTGGCAGGCACCATTTTTAAAACTACAATCCACCCTGCTACAGGCCCCATGAGGAGCTCAGTGTCCCTCCAGTAAGTGTTTTATAACTGTATATGCTTATTTATGTTGAATTGTGTTAGACATCTAATATGATTTATGGTTTATTACTGGAAGTTACTATGGCATGCTAGCATTTTGTTTGTCTGCACCAAGTTGTTTTTTGTATAATAGTATGGTCTATTTGCATAGCTGCACCTTGTTCACTAATGTTATTCATGTATATGTGTTGTGTGTAGACAGTTCATACTGGTGTCTAATTATTTCTATATAATTATGCTGTTACTGGTGGATAGAATCACGTTAGAGACCCAGGACAGAGTGCTGCTCACTATATTTTTATCTGTGACTGCATAACTGTCAGCTGTGGTCCCTTCTCACTGATATTTTTGCAATTGGCTCAGTATCTGCATATACTAGTAGTTGGTTCAAGACATATTTTCCTGTATGCAGTAGCTATTTGCTCAGTTTGTTTTTTGTAATCTTTATAATATATCTTTACCATCTCAAAAGTACTTACTCCTCTCTGTACTCTTCTTTTCTAGACCTAACAGCACTCTTAAGTATTCAACTGCGGTATCACCTTTATCATTCTTATAAGAAAAGCGCAGCCTGGGTCTGAACTTTCTGCAAACAGCTAAAGTTAACTTTGAACCTAACACCACTCTTAAGTATTCAACTGTGGTACCACCTTTACCATTCTTATAAGAAAAGTGCAGTCCAGGTCTGAACTGTCTGCAAACAGCTAAACTTAACTTTGAGTATGTGTCTACCTGTTTGACACAATATTCATTATCCCCTGGAGAGCACTCTGCTTTGGCTTGTAAGCAGCACCCCCCCCCCCATGCATACACACTCAGCTTCCATTTTTTCTCTTATTCCCTTCTGTTAGCAAATAGTATCCATAACTGATAAATACTGTGTGTTTGGTAATTTAAACTGAGACCACAGTAGCCTACTGATACAAGGTTATCCTGTTTTTCCACCTGAGAAATGGTTAAGAAATGACTTACAGTTTCAGAGCAGTTCTTGTTCAATTCTGATTGTTAAACACAAACTTGTCTTTGCTTTGGCTCATTAGCAGCAGTTCAAAAGAACTGCCTGCTCTCACTCTTGTTCTCCCCCACCCCCTTCCCTGTTTATTACCTTAAGCCAATCCCAAAGTTAATAAATATTACCTGTGGCAGGCACCATTTTTAAAACTACAATCCACTCTGCTACAGGCCCTATGAGGAGCTCAGTGTCCCTCCAGTAAGTGTTTTATAACTGTATATGCTTATTTATGTTGAATTGTGTTAGACATCTAATATAATTTATGGTTTATTACTGGAAGTTACTATGGCATGCTAGCATTTTGTTTGTCTGCCCCAAGTTGTTTTTTGTATAATAGTATGGTCTATTTGCATAGCTGCACCTTGTTCACTAATGTTATCCATGTATATGTGTTGTGTGTAAACAGTTCATACTGGTGTCTAATTATTTCTATATAATTGTGCTGTTACTGGTGGATAGAAACACATTAGAGACCCAGGACAGAGTGCTGCTCACTATATTTTTATCTGTGACTGCATAACTGTCAGCTGTGGTCCCTTCTCACTGATATTTTTGCAGTTGGCTCAGTATCTGCATATACTAGTAGTTGGTTCAAGACATATTTTCATGTATGCAGTAGCTATTTGCTCAATTTGTTTTTTGTAATCTTTATAATATATCTTTACCATCTCAAAAGTGCTTACTCCTCTCTGTACTCTTCTTTTCTAGACCTAACACCACTCTTAAGTATTCAACTGCGGTACCACCTTTATCATTCTTATTAGAAAAGCGCAGTCCGGGTCTGAACTGTCTGCAAACAGCTAAAGTTAACTTTGAGGATGTGTCTACCTGTTTGAGCCAATATTCATTATCCCCTGGAGAGCACTCTGCTTTGGCTTGTAAGCAGCCCCCCACACACACACACACACACACACACACATATACAGTCATCTTCCATTTTCTCTCCTATTATCTTCTGTTAGCAAATAGTATCCATAACTGATATATACTGCGTGTTTGTTAATTTAAACTGAGACCACAGTAGCCTACTGATACAAGGTTATCCTGTTTTTCCACCTGAGAAATGGTTAAGAAATGACTTACAGTTTCAGAGCAGTTCTTGGTTAATTCTGATTGTTAAACACAAACTTGTCTTTGCTTTGGCTCATTAGCAGCAGTACAAAAGAACTGCCTGCTCTCACCCTTGTTCTCCCCCTCTCCCTTCCCTGTTTATTACCTTAAGCCAATCCCAAAGTTAATAAATATTACTTGTGGCAGGCATAATTTTTAAAACTACTATCCACCCTGCTACAGGCCCCATGAGGAGCTCAGTGTCCCTCCAGTAAGTGTTTTACAACTGTATATGCTTATTTATGTTGAATTGTGTTAGACATCTAATATGATTTATGCTTTATTACTGGAAATTACTATGGCATGCTAGCATTTTGTTTGTCTGCACCAAGTTGTTTTTAGTATAATAGTATGTTCTATTTGCATAGCTGCACCGTGTTCACTAATGTTATTCATGTATATGTGTTGTGTGTAGACAGTTCATACTGGTGTCTAATTATTTCTATATAATTGTGCTGTTACTGGTGGATAGAATCACGTTAGAGACCCAGGACAGAGTGCTGCTCACTATATTTTTATCTGTGACTGCAATTGGTTCAGTATCTGCATATACTAGTAGTTGGTTCAAGACATATTTTCCTGTATGCAGTAGCTATTTGCTCAGTTTGTTTTTTGTAATCTTTATAATATATCTTTACCATCTCAAAAGTGCTTACTCCTCTCTGTACTCTTCTTTTCTAGACCTAACACCACTCTTAAGTATTCAACTGCGGTACCACCTTTATCATTCTTATAAGAAAAGTGCAGTCTGGGTCTGAGCTGTCTGCAAACAGCTAAAGTTAACTTTGAGTATGTGTCTACCTGTTTGAGCCAATATTCATTATCCCCTGGAGAGCACTCTGCTTTGGCTTGTAAGCAGCACCCACCCCCCACCCCATGCACACACACTCAGCTTCCATTTTCTCTCTTATTCCCTTCTGTTAGCAAATAGTATCCATAACTGATAAATACTGTGTGTTTGTTAATTTAAACTGAGACCACAGTAGCCTACTGATACAAGGTTATCCTGTTTTTCCACCTGAGAAATGGTTAAGAAATGATTTACAGTTTCAGAGCAGTTCTTGGTCATTTCTGATTGTTAAACACAAACCTGTCTTTGCTTTGGCTCATTAGCAGCAGTACAAAAGAACTGCCTGCTCACACCCTTGTTCTCCCCCTCCCCCTTCCCTGTTTATTACCTTAAGCCAATCCCAAAGTTAATAAATATTACCTGTGACAGGCACCGTTTGTAAAACTACAACCAGCCTTTGAGGACCTCATGCTCGGCTCTGCCATATAACTTATTAAAACTGCCTGAAATGGGACACAGCTAACTGATAGTTTGTGGAAATACAGGGTACCTACCTGAGTCTCCACATTCACTATCATATGTTCATTTATCAGTTTACTCTGTTACCTGATGGTTTCCAGCCCCCTCATAAGAGCAACTAACAGGGTCTCTACCCACTTCACTCCCCACCCTGCCCCCATTTCCTCCCACCCCCAGTGGTCCTACCTTTATTACACTCACAAACCCCTCCCATCATTCCAATAGCCAACCATGGCACTAAACCCAACACTACCTCCTCCATCTTCCCACTACTATCACTCCTCCTCAGCTAACATGTGCAAGCATACCTTACCTATGCTCACTGCATGCACTCTCCTTGCATATCTTACATCGTACCAAAATTCCATCATTCCCCCACTCAACCACTGCTACTGTACTACTACTCACACCACCACTCATGTCTCACCCTCACTCAGCTCCCCTCCCACCAACTCAAGAACCATCCCTATGTATCCCCCGCATATTCTAGCAACTATATTACTCAAGCATAAAGCATCCCTATAACTTAACATAGTAACCCTCCCACCATACCTATTACCCATAGAGCACAATCATAAAGTTTCCCTAATAACCAAACACATTCAAAAACTGAGAAAACTAATAACCTCATGCATATCAAAACTATCCCTAAGTGGAGGCATCCACCCCAACCCTGGCCCTACCATCTCCAACCCCAATCCTCATAATCAGACTAGAAACCACAACTTCTCCCATATCACAGCCAATAGAAAGCCAAGTGACTTCCTTCTACTAAGCCTAAATATTAGAAGTATATCCAACAAAGTCCATGAACTCCATGCCACCATAGACTTGTACTCCCCAGATATAGTCATCCTGACAGAAACCTGGCTAAAACCTCACATTACCAGTGAGTAAATCCTCCCTACCAGTTACGGCATACTAAGAGTAGACCGGCTAAACAAGAAAGGAGGTGGTGTAGCTATAATATTTAAACAGCATCTAAACATCCAGATCTTAAAATCATCAGGTCCACAAATAGGCAATGAAGAAATAATATATACCAACCTCAAAATAAATGAAAACAAAACCATCAACATAACTGAATGCTACTTCCCACCTGGCTAAAACATCCCTCCACTAGAAAACCTCCGCAGCTGGTCTACCCACCATCTCCCCCAAGAAACTATAATTTTAGGCGATTTCAATATTGACTGGCAATCCTGTTCTGGCAACCATCCAACCCATCATGTAAACCTTCATGGTTTCACCCAACTAGTCCAGTCACCAACCAGGATAAATAAAAACTCCAGCAAGTACACTACCCTCAATTGGATACTAGTCAGTAAGAGCCCCCAGTCATATATAACAGGCTGCTTATCATATAGCCTCAGTGATCACTCCCCAACATTCATACTCAAAAAATACCTATACCAAGCTAAACCTGTCATCTACCATCAAATACGTAAAAAACTAAACGTTAACCCACTCACATTCATCTCATCCCTCAAAGAATGTAACTGGCATCCTCTAAAGTACCTGAGTCTTGATGATGCAGTTGATTTTTTTTAATACTACCTTCCTGAGCATCCTTAATTACCATGCCCCCATAAGACTTTCCAGAAACAAAGCACAACCCTCCCCATGGCTACAGAAAACCACTAAGTCAGAAATGAAAAACAGGGATAAAGCCTGGGAGCACTGACGCAAAACCAAACCCCCTCAACTAGACAGAAATTCCTAGAACTACACAATAGAGTCAAAAACCTAATAAAACAGGACAAATTCCAATACTACCAGTCTGCCCTAGACTCCTCACAACACAGCCCCAAACAATTCTGGTCCTCCATAAACTCTATCCTCCACCCAGGTAAAGTCAGTACCCCTTCTCCTAACATCCCTCACTCCTCCAAAAATGTTGCTACCTCATTCAACACACACGTCACACAAACCATACTATTACTAGCTAAACAACACAACCCCCCTCCCCTCCAACCCAAACCTTCAACTAGTAATCTCCTCACTGCCCTCTCTTTTTCTCCTGTACCTGCCTCCAACACAAAACAACTCTTAATTAAACTTAAGCCCTCCAAATTAGCAGCAGACAACCTCCCAAGTGAATACTTACAAATCACAGCTGATGCTCTGGCCTACCCAGTATTCATCTTGATTAACCACTCTCTGTCAGAAAGTTACCATGGAAAGTATCACATATAATTCCCCTCCACAAAGGCGGCCCCTCCACATAACTAACCAATTACCACCCCATAGCTATTCTTTCTCCACTCTCCAAAATACTAGAGAGATGCATTCACTCTCAGGTCTCAGACTACCTCCTTACTAATAACCTCCTTTCCAGTACTCAGCATGGTTTCCGACCAAACCATAGCACCACCACTTCCTTACTCTCCTTTACTAACACTATCCTTCAGCATAAAAACAATGGCTATCTCTCCTCTGCTACTTTCCTAGACCTATCTAAAGCATTTGATATGGTTCCACAAAAACAACTCATCTCTGTCCTCAATAACCTATCCTTCTCTCAATCAGTCAACAACTGGTTTCAAAGTTACCTGTCTGACCGCCAACAATCCGTTAAATGGCAGAATGACATATCTCCCCAACTACCTGTCTCTATAGGGGTTCACCAAGGATCCATCCTTGGACCCCTACTCTTCTCTATTTTCACCAATAATCTAGCCTCTGCCACCATACATGGCACACTCATACAGTACGCAGATGACTCAACCATCATCTGCTCAGCCCAGTCCCTACTCAAACTGCAAAAAGTCACACAGGAAGCCTTTTCCTCTGTTGAAACTTAGTTATCTGATGTCCAATTAATACTCAACCCAAACAAAACTAAACTACTCATCTTCCAACCCACCAAACATACTCAAAACAACTCTCACTTTAACATCACAGCAAAAGACAACACCACTATACACCCAACAGAACACACCAAATTGCTAGGAGTGGAAATAGACAATAAACTAAAATTTGACATTCACATATCCATGACCATAAAAAGTCCACAAAAAACTAGGAGCATTATACAGAAATAAGCAACTTCTCACCAAAGCAGCAAAGATTTCAGTAGCAAATTCCTATCTTATTTCCACACTACTTTATGCCTCTCCAATATACACCAACCTAAGGCAATGCGATCTAAACAAGCTAGAGACCTGCTACAACAAAATCGCCAAATTCGTCACAGGCACATCCTACCGTAGTCACCATTGTCTCTCACTTGCTGAACTGGGCTGGCTTGAACTCCCTCACCTCCTTCAATGGTATCAACTCACACTCGCCCACAAACTAGTAAACCATCCACTAAATGTCCCATCCCTCCAGAATCTACTCCAACCATATCGCACCACCAGACCACTAAGATCCAGCAACAAAAAATCACTTGCAGATCACTAAAGCCAATAACTCTGCTGGTGAAGCACTATTCTTTTGCGCCATAGCCAAATTATGGAACTCCCTCCCACCCACAATTACCTCCGTACCATCATGCACCCACTTCAAAACTTTACTAAAAGCGCACATAAAACATGCTGGCTATGCCCTTGCAATTCCCACTCTAATATCACCCACCACATCCAACCACTACCTTTCTTTCCACCCCACTAACTACCTTGATTATAGCAAGCTCAGATGCTCATAAGCCTACTACTTATTATACAGCAGGAACTTCTTATTGTAACAGTTATTAATGTCTGTTATGTACTTCGCAGATAAAGATTCTAGTTGTCTACTGATGTACTATGTTATTCATCTGTAACTATGTTTATAATTAATTGCTATGTTAATCAAATTGTTAATCGCTATGTAAATCCAATGTAACTACTGTCTGTATATTTTAACTGTGGAGCTTTTCTGCCCGGGCCTCCGCTGAAAATGGACCTACGTCCAGTCTGACACTCCCGGTCAAAAATGTAAATAAATAAATAAATAAATCTTTTGAACTAAATATGGCCTGAATGAACAAAAACTGTGGATAAAGAAAGAAATGTGTTTTTACTCTTTATTTTATTCCTGTATCCTTTCACCACTCACTAAATAAGCTGGCTAAGACTTTGGAGGAAGTAATAAAATTAAACTGATAGTCTGCAGGCTGATTGGGCCTCTGAACTTAAGTCAGGGGGTTCTAGGAGCTGTGAGGTATATTATAGAGCTTTTTTTCCCCAGCCTTTTTTTTTTAACAATTATGGCCTGGACAAATATCATAGCTAAGTAAAGAAATTCAATAGTATTTTTTTTTATTCAAGGAAGAAAATAAGCTGTGCCTAAAGCTTAATGATCAAAGTTAACAATAAAGTATTTCCCAATAAATTAAGACTATAAATGCTTACAAAGCTACACAAATCATATTTTAGAACAGCCTCTGTCCCCCTGCCAAAAGGGAAAATATGATAGTTACCTTCTGTGCATCCCACTGATGTTAAATTGAGATGAAAGTTAATGAATAAATGGCCTCAGTTACATACATTATACAATTTGCCACTTCACCCCCAGCCCTAAAATACAACTACTCTTTGTATATTCATCTGACAACCAGAATATAGCAGATTTTAAATAGCTCTACATTCACAGTATGCTTCCTTACCTTCCTGCCCCCCCCCCAAAGTTAGCTACCTTTATTCGCTTCTGATATGATTGTGAGAAAAGTGAAGAATAAATTATCACAGTCATATATTCCAGCCTGTTGCTCCTAGACAGTACACAACTCCTACACAAGCTATAATGACCAGACTGTCACAGCCACACACAAGCTATAGCAACTTTCTGTGCACTGTGCACACCTGTAAGCAAGGCCAGTTGCAGAACAGGTGGGTTCAAGGCAGAAGTCCTCACTAAGTATGTATTAAAATCCACTTCTACAACCTGAGTAGTGGATGCAGTCAGGATTTATATATTCTGTGATGCATTTATCTTATTTTTGAAAGATAAGGACTTGTAGTGTATGGATAACTATGATTCTGCTCTGAATTAGGGGAAAAGACATGCTTCTTACACACCTTTCTCATATCAGAAAGGTTCTTAACAAGCTTTTGTTAAGTACTTTTTACTGTTGTTAAGCGCTAGTCACCACAGACAAGTAGTGGGAAGCTGTCCACTTCAGCAGGACTTTTTGTTTAAAGTATGAATGAAATGTTTAACAGCTTCCCATCTCTCTTCTGTGATGGTTGCTTGTCTGTGTGGCAACAGTATTTGTGTTATATCAATTCTTCTTTTGGCTTTTCCCAGTTAGGGGTCGCCACAGCAGATCACCTGTCCGCTCATGATTGGCAGTGGAGTTTTACAGTGTTGAGTTGCCAGCCTGGCACCCAACCTTTCACAGAAGGTGCGCACACTCACACCTAGGACCAATTTAGAGTGTCCAATCCACCTCTACAGCATGTCTTTGGGATGTGGGAGGAAACCAGAGCACCCGGAGGAAACCCACATGACCACAGGGAGGACATGCAGACTCCGCACAGAAGGCACCCCAGCCGAGGATCGAACTGGAAAACCTCTTGATGTGAGGCGGCAACGCTAACTGCTGCACCACCATGGCCACCCATTTGTGTTACATCACTACTGCACTTTTTTTTTCTCTAACTCTTGAGTACATGGCTGCTGGATCACATACCATGCAGGTGCAACATTAGATTAATTTATAATTTTCTTTGAAACTTCTGTGCAGTCATTCTGCAGGTACAGTTGATATAAAAAGTTTACAAGCCCCTGTTAAAATGCCAGGTTTTTGTGATATAAAAAAATGAGACCACCACAATCAATCATTTCAAAACTTTTCCCACCTTTAATGTGCCCTATAACCTCACAATTCAATTGAAAAACACATCTGTTGGGAAAAAATATAAATAATAAAAAACGTACAATACGCTGGTTGCATAAGTGTGCACATCCTTAAACTAATACTTTGTTGTGTGTGCACACCCTTAAACTAATACTTTGTTGAAGCACCTTTTGATTTAATTACAGCATTCAGTCTTCTCGGGTACACGCCTGCCATCAGTTACAGAGACTCTGATTAACCCCAAATAAAGTTCAGCTATCCTAGTAGGATTTTTCCTGACATTTACACTGTTGCCTGCTACAGCAAAAGCCATGGTTCGCAGAGAGCTTACAAAGCATCAAAGGGATCTCATTTTTGAAAAGCATCAGTCAGGAGAAGGGTACAAACAAATTTCCACAACATTGAATATAGCATGGAACACAGTGAAGACGGTCATCAAAAAGTGGAGAAAATATGGGACAACAGTGGCATTGCAAATAACTGGACATCCCCTCCAAAACAGATGAAAAGACAAGATGAAAACTGGTCAGGGAGGCTGCCAAGAGACCTACAATAACACTGAAGGAGCTGCAGGAATTTCTGGCAAGTACTGGTTGTGTACTACATGTGACAACAAGCTCCCGTATTCTCCATATGTCTGGACAATGGGGTAGGGTTGCAAGACGGAAGCCTTTTCTTACACAGAAAAACACCTAGGCCCAGCTAAAATTTGCAAAACAATACAAAGTCTCCCAAAAGCATGTGGGAAAATGTATTATAGTCTGATGAGACCAAGGCTAAACTTCTTGGCCACAGTTCCAAAAGGTACATTTGGTGCAAAAACAAAAAAAAAATAAGATGCATGAATAGATACAAAAGGTTTCAGGAAGGGAGGTTGGGTGGGCCAGGTGTTATTCAAAAAAGAACTAATGAAGAGGATTAAGGAAAGGCAGAAATCCTTCTTTAGGGATTGACATGATAATAAAAAGGCTGGAAGCAGAGAGAAGTGAAAAAAGGGAAGAGAGTTGAGGGTACAACAAACCAAAGGAGGAAGAGGCAGATGTTTTGCACAAATTCTTTTTTCACATCTATCTATCTATCTATCTATCTATCTATCTATCTATCTATCTATCTATCTATCTATCTACCTATCTACCTATGTATCTGTCTGTCTTTGTTGACTGGGAAAAGTACGATTAAGTAAAATCCATTTTCAGTAGAGGCCCAGGAAGAAAAGCTCCACATTTAATTTACACATGATGTACATTTATAATTGCAGGGTAAAAACATTACACATGAGCTTATTTACACGATTTTTTAAAATATTTTAAATATTTCTTATATGGACATAACTCCACACCTCCAAAGGAATTGCCCTTGCACTTTAAGGACCACTTACTTAAGTTGGCCACTGTCTTTCTCTTGACCAGTAGATTATACCATATATGACGTTACTAAGTCTCCTGAGTTACCAGGTTTCTGCATTCAGGAAAGGAAAGAAAATCTGTTCTACTTTGTACCTCTCTGTTAATTGCTTTGTACTGGCTATATAACGATTACTCTCTTATTATAATTTGACCTAAGGGTGGGAGGGTCACTGTAGTAGAATCTGTTGCTAAATCTCCCATCACTTTGGTCTCCGCTTCCACTCAGTCACCATCTTCCTCCACAGTGCAGGTATGTGTCATGTGTTATTACTTTTCTATTTCTTCTAAGGCTGTGGGGAACAATGAGAAGACCTTGGTAATGTGTACATTCAAGTCAGATAAGCTTTATGTATGTTGAGCCTATGTCTTTAACAAGTATGTATGTAACGTTAGTTGCTGGTGTTTTGGTACATATAACACTGTTCTGATGTACTGGTTAATCAAATGAATGATTACTAAGTGATGGTTTTATATTGTACTTATAAGTGTAGTGCTTTGTTATGATAATTTGCTCTATGCAGCTCTCTCTCTCTCTGTATATATATATATACATATATATATATATATATATATATATATATATATATATATATATATGTATGTATATGTATATATATATATATATATATATGTATGTATATGTATATATACACTGTATTACTATGGTTCTCTATCAGTATACCTCCTGCAAAACCTACTTTAAACTTATATTCATAAACTTTTTTTTACATCTATTTACTCTTATAATCTCTCCATATTCTCTTCCTCTGATGTGCTGTGGTCCTTCCTCCATCTCTTTTTATAATAAGAATGAACTTTATTGCCACAATATAATATGACAGTTTACTTGAATTCTTCTCTTTTCTTTCTTTTCGGAGTATGTGGTCACTAAATCTGACCCTGATACTGCAGGAGCTCTGCCACAAGACCCAACTCCCAAATGTTTTCACTGAGAATTTTGTCATTGTACAATGTGAGCAAATTTAACATGAAGAATTTTGCTGTGTATTAACTTCAACTTGTCAAACCAATACTTACTTGCCCTGTGATGGAAAACAGCTGCACAATCCCCCCACCCCCTAGGAGTAGCCTTTCCATTCTAAGGACCATTTACTAAGTTGGCCGCTGTCCTTTCTCTTGACCAGTAGTTTACACTGTATATGTCAGTTGCTTAGACTCCCTAGCTGCCTGGTTTCTGCAGTCAGGAAATAAAAGAAAACCTGTTCTACTTTGTGCCTCTTTATAAATTGTTTTATATTGGCTAAAAAGTGATTACTGTCTGTTATAATCTGAGCTGAGGGTGAGAAGCCAACTACCCACCATCTCTTACTCTACTATTATACTTCCTACATATACATTTCACTTGTGATTCTTATTCCCTAACCATCTCCAAACAACCCTACTACTATTATACAAACACTCATGTTTCTTTTGACTCAGTTCCCAACTTACAATTTAATCTTTTAGCATCATTCCCAACTACCTTTCTCCTTCCCATACTGCTTTGCACTATATCCATTAAAAATCACACCCCTACCTAACAATACCTATCTATTCTACACTATTAACCCTACTCTCCCTCCTATATTTTATTTTACCCTATGCTGAATTATGATAACTCCTTCCATCCCCTAACTGGATATTCCCCATAGGGGTCTGTTACACTCATACAAACTGCCCACTAGGTGGCACTCCTCTACCATCTTGCTGTCTCTACTAATTTTTCCCACTTGGTACCTTATTCTCTTCTTCATTGTTTCCTAGATATCTCTCCCACTGCTCTCTCTCTCACTATTCTCCCAGGGCTACCTATCCTCTTCCTCCAATCCACAAATTCCCATCTCCTTCAAGCTTAAAGCCTCTGACCCTTCTCTATTGTCATTTTAGTACATATCTCCATTCAACTCCACTTCACTGTCAGTCTTCAAACTTACTATACATTTCTGCAAACTTACCTTCTGGCTCTCACACTCTACTGATTGTTTTCCTCGCATTCTCCTTCCTTTGGCTCTTCCCGCTCTGTTCGCCCTGCGGGCTCACTCCGCTCCCCTACCCTGCCCCTATTTCCCACCCGCCCCCAGCACCTCTACCTTTATACCTCTCATAACCCCTCCCACATATACCAATTAACTAATCAGAGTCCTTTCCTCATTACCCCCTCCCACTCTTACTACTCCCACCCCACTATACTTCACTTTACCAATTAACCAATCATAGTCCTTCTTACTACCCCTCCCACTCTTTCTCATCCCACTCCATCATACTTCTCTCCTCACCACACATACTCCCTTTCTCTCCCCTGCAAATACTTTCAACCCCATCCATTTCTTAAGCTCCCCACCCCATTTTTGCCTGTACACTTCCACTACATCTATCTCTTCAATTTCCCTATGCTGAACATGCACTCCAAAATCCTTCATACTATCTGCATCCCATCCTCACTTCTTGTACTACTAATTCCTCTATATTATGCTACTTCCTACTCTCACAAAATACCCCTATGCCTACCTCCTACTCAAACTATCCCTTGTACTCACCTACAACCATCTCTATCGACCCACTACAACAACATATCTTCCTCTCTTATTCCTCCCAAAACACTGTACCTTTTCCATCCCAAACACTTCACCATAACAAAAACATTCACTCTTAAACTCCAGCTACCCCCCTAACAGCTTCCTACTTCATAAACCCAAAAGACTTAGAGTTACTCCCAATAATGACCTAGCCTTATCTGGCGATATTCATCCCAACCCTGGCCCCTGCCTCATTACTAACAACTTCTCCCCAACCCCTAATTCTCCCACTGGAAACAATCATAGTCCCCCTCCCACTTCTTCTACCACTTCCTCTCCTAACTCCCTTAAGTTCTTCACTGTCAGTGCTCAGAGCCTCAATAACAAAATACACCAACTACAAGCTTGGATTTGCCACAACCAACCTGACATCTTAGCCATCTCTGAAACCTGGCTAAAACCCCATATTGCTGACTCTGAAATCTTACCTCCTGGTTTCCAAATCCTCAGAAGTGACCGATTAAATAAAAAAGGTGGAGGCTCTGCAATAATCTTCTCTAACCTCCTCTCCTTAATCCCTTTACAAATCCTAACTCCACAATTCAAAAATGCTGAACTAACAGCTAGTCTCCTACGACTAAATAAAAATAAGAACATCTGCATTATCTCCCTATACATATCCCCAGGTGACAACATCCCTACCCTCGAAAATATTCTTTACTGGGCCTCAACAGAAATCAAATTCGAAACCTACATTCTAGGCGATGTTAACATCGATTGGAATAAAATCAACTCACCTTCCCCCTCCCAATTCATTAACCTCTACAACTTCACCCAAGTAATCCACTCAACCTCCCGTCCTAACAAAAACAGTCCCCCAGGATCCATCATTGACTGGATCCTAGTCTCTCATCCAAACAAAATAATTCTTTCTGGCACTATCCCTGATACCTTTAGTGACCATCTCCCCACTTTCATACACTGCTCAGCTAACTCCACCCAATATCAACACCATTACATCCACACTCGTAATCTCAGCAACTTCAACCCCACAATTTTCTCAAACATTTTTAAACATACTAACTGGCAGATCCTAAATACTCTTCCCCTAGACAATGCTGTAGAACAATTTAACTCTATCTTCCTAAATACTCTTAACTCCCTAGCCCCACCAAGAAACAAATGCGTCAAAGCTAATTCTGCCCCTTGGCTATCCAAAGAAACAAAACAAATCATGCATCAAAGGGACAAATCCTGGAAACTCTACCAGAAAAAAAAATGCCTTCTTCTCTGCTCCAATACACCCAACTCCGCAACCAAGCAAAAAAACTAATCACCCTGGACAAAAAAAAAACTAGTACAATAAACTTCAGTCCAACCATAATAAGAACCTAAAACAATTCTGGAAATCAGTTAATTCCCTTCTCCATCCAGGATCCAGGAATTACCCCTGCCCTAACCCTAGTATAACTGACACAGAACTAATCTGTTCTTTTAAAAACAATGGCTATCTCTCCTCTGCTACTTTCCTAGACCTATCTAAAGCATTTGACATGGTCCCACACAAACAACTTATCTCTGTCCTCAATAACCTATCCTTCTCACAATCGGTCACCAACTGGTTTCAGAGTTACCTGTCTGACCACCAACAATCAGTTGTATGGCAGAATGACACATCTCCCCAACTACCTGTCTCCATAGGGGTTCCTCAAGGATCCATCCTTGGACCCCTACTCTTCTCTGTTTACACCAATAATCTAGCCTCTGTCACCAAACATGGCACACTCATACAATACGCAGATGACTCGACCATCATCTGCTCAGCCTAGTCCCTACCAAAACTGCAAAAAGTCACACAGGAAGCCTTTTCCTCAGTTGAAACATGGTTATCCGATGTACGATTAATACTCTACCCAAACAAAACTAAACTACTCATCTTCCAACCCACCAAACATACTCAAAACAATCCTCACTTTAACATCACGGCAAAAGACAACACCACTATATACCCAACTGAACACACCAAATTGCTAGGAGTGGAAATAGACAATAAACTAAAATTTGACATTCACATATCCATGACTATAAAAAAGTCCACAAAAAACTAGGAGCGTTATACAGAAATAAGCAATTTCTCACCAAAGCAGCAAAGATTTCAATAGCAAATTCCCACCTTATCTCCACCCTACTTTATGCCTCTCCAATATATACCAACCTAAGGCAATGTGATCTAAACAAGCTAGAGACCTGCTACAACAAATTTGCCAAATTCGCCACAGGGGCATCCTACCGTAGTCACCATTGTCTCTCACTTGCTGAACTGGGCTGGCTTGAACTCCCTCACCTCCTTCAATGGTATCAACTCACACTCGCCCACAAACTAGTAAACCATCCACTAAATGTCCCATCCCTCCAGAATCTACTCTAACCCTATCGCACCACCAGACCACTAAGATCCAGCAGCAAAAAATCACTTGCAGATCACTAAAGCCAATAACTCTGCTGGTGAAGCACTATTCTCTTGCGCCATAGCCAAATTATGGAACTCACTCCCACCCACAATTACCTCCATACCATCATGCACCCACTTCAAAACTTTACTAAAAGCGAACTAAAAACATGCTGGCTATGCCCTTGCAACTCCCATTCTAATATCATCCACCCCATCCAACCACTACCTTTCTTTCCACTCCACTAACTACCTTGATTATAGCAAGCTCAGATGCTCATAAGCCAGTACTTATTATACAGCATGAACTTCTTCTTGTAACATTTGTTAATGTCTGGTATGCACTTCACAGATAAAGATTCTAGTTGTCTACTGATGTACTATGGTCTTCATCTGTAAATATGTTGTAAGTAATTGCTATGTAAATTGTTAATCACTATGTAATCCAATGTAAATACTGTCTGTTTATTTTAACTGTGGAGCTTTTCTCCTCGGGCCTCCACTGATAATGGACCTATGTCCAGTCGGACACTCCCGGTCAACAAATTTAAATAAATAAAATAAAATAAATAAATAAATAAAATAAGCTCTCACTTCAACAAATTCTTTACTGAATCTATAGCTAATCTAACTAAATCCTTCCCTAACAATAATACATCCAACTCTCTTTCCTTTACAACTAACAACCCTTTTAACTGTCCTCTCAATTTCCAGCTGAAACCTGTTTCAACCACTTTTATAAAAAGGCTCTTATCCAAACTAAAGCCATGCTCTAATGCCCCTGGCAACATCCCCTCCTCCTTCCTTAAATGTGCTGCTGAAGGTATTGCTCTCCCTATCAGCATCTTAATTAACAGATCTTTAAAAGATTCATACGTTCCTATTCCTTGGCGATCAGCCTACATTCTACCACTTCATAAAGGAGGCAAAATATTAATATCTCCAACTTCCGCCCAATTGCCCTACTCTCACCTATATCAAGAATTCTAGAAAAATGTGTCCACCACCAACTCATGCCTTTCTTAACCCAGAACCACCTCCTAACACCCACCCAACATGGCTTCCGCCCTGGACACAGCACCATTACTGCCTTATTATCCTTCTTAGAAACAGTCATTCAAGCCAGGGATTCTGGATTACTAGTTTCCACTGTACTGCTAGATCTTTCTAAAGTCTTTGACACCATCTCTCACAAACACATTCTCTTTCATCTAGCCAACCTTCATCTCTCCCCTGATACTCTATCCTGGTTCTCCAGCTACCTATCAGACAGATCTCAAGCTGTCAGATGGAAAAACTTTACCTCCTCCTTCTTACCTACACCCACTGATGTTCCCCAGGGGTCCATCCTTGGACCCATGCTTTTCAACATCTTCATAAATAACCTTCACACTGCCATCCCAGACACAACAGTTATCCAATACGCTGATGACTCTACCTTAGTCTGTGCCGCCTCTAACCTTCCTGAACTACTGACAAAAACCCAAATAGCGTTTTCCACTACTGAGAACTGGATGCACCAAAATCATCTCTCTCTCAACTCTAATAAATCTAAAATTCTTCTTTTCCCTCCCTCCAGGGCTTTCACTTTTGACAAAAATGCTTTCAAAATCCTAAGCCAAACCAACTCTACTATAGAAGTGGTCCCATCTGCAAAACTCCTTGGCATCACCATAGACGAGCACCTTAAATTTGATAACCACATACAACAAAACATAAAGAAAACCCACCAAAAGCTAGGTATGCTCTATAGGAACAACCGCTTTCTCTCCAACTCCTCTAGGCATACCTTAGCAACTACCTATCTTCTACCATCTTTACTATATGGAGCTCCACTCCTAACTAACCTGTCTTCTTCCAACTCCTCTAAACTCAAAATTTGCTATAATAAGATCTCTAAATTTGCAACCAAATCTAAAACCTCTACTCACCATTGCCTTTCCCTACAAACTCTGAACTGGCTAGAACTCTCTAACCACCTAGACTATCTCCAACTAACCACTGCTCACAAATTAATATTCTACCCTGATAAATGCCCAGCCTTAACAAACATCCTTCATCCGTACATCTCAAATAGATCTCTAAGATCTGAACACCAAAATTTAATCTCTATCCACAAACCCAAATGCCCTGCTGGCCAACTCCTTCCCTCCTACTCTCTAGGCAGGAAATGGAACTCTCTCCCTCCTTCACTTAGAACATTATCTAACTCAGAATCCTTCAAAACCCAACTTTTCTCTTACCTGTCTTCTAAACATAAATGTTCCTGCTTTCATCCCACTTAACTTTAAATAACTACCCATTGAACCCTCTATACTCTTTCACTTCACACTACTCTAGAACTATTATTTTTCTATTGCTACTAAAACAAACTTAAGCTACTTCTCAGTTTAAGTAATTCTCTCTCTCTACTCCTTGTATATAAATATTGTAAATATCTAGTAACCTCAGATCTCGATATTGCAGACAGTTGAAACTTGCTGCTCTGAAGGGAAACTACTGAAAATCTGTTTTATCTACTTTCCTTAATGATGTTTATGAGGTATACTGTATGCATTTGCTTTTTTACTAACTGTATGAATGTATTTATACATGTATTTTTTACCTTCAACATTACGTAACTTAGATTGTATTCGCATTGCTTATGGAGCTTTTCTCCCCGGGCCTCCACTGAAAATGGGCACGTTCTGGCCCAGTGGACTTCCCCGGTAATCAAACTGGAAATAAAATAAATAAATAATAAAATAAATATCTTCTACTTTTCCCAAATAAACCCTCACTTCTTCCTATTTTAACTACATCCTCATACTCTAACCTTTTAAACCCATCTATTTCTTACATTCCAAAGAAGATACCAAGACAATTTAATTGTCTTCCTTCATGAAAAAATACTTCTTTCCTACCTACCTCTACCAGTTTTTAGACTTCACTACCACTTAATATCCTACTGCCCTGAAACTTCTTATTTTTTTCTTGATTCCTATTACCTGCTATCAGTAAATTACAGATCCCTTTAACTTAACTATGCTGCTCCTCAGTTTATCTTCTATTCTTCTTCTCCTCCTACTGGGACTTCTCTTATCCTACCATGACTATAATAGCTCTCAGCATCTTTCCAACTCTATCTCAACCACCTACCCATAATTCCTGACTATATTCGCTACACATCGCATCAAACCTATTTAATGACACCCCTCACCTTTACTCAAAATATAAACTGATTAACTCCATTTCAACTTAAAACAAAACAAAATTAAGTGGGAAAAAATACTCTTCAGAAAACATGTATCAATAGCTCCCTAATATATTAAAATCCTTCTTGGAGGAGACATTCACCCTAATCCTGGCACCACCAATCAGAGCGAACATCAAGACTATTCTTTTCCGCACACTACTCTAACCTCACATTGGTCAAGCCCCCAACCCTGGTAATTTAACTTTTGATGCCATTAATGTTAGAAGCATAATAAATAAAGCTACTGAACTACATGCCTGGATTACCCAACGTGAGCCTGATATCCTTGCTGTAACTGAAACTTGGCTGAAACCCAACAAAAACAACTCCAAAATTACACCTCCTGGCTATCATATCATCCATAACGACCGCAAAAAGAGGAAAGGTGGTAGTATTGCTTTAATATTTCCCAATACCTATCACATTTCCCCATACAACAAAACAATACCAAAATTAAGTTCAGCAGAGCTTCTTATTACTTTCCTTAAAATAAAGAGTTATAAACAAATATGTATTACTGTCCTTTACAACCCCCCTGGTGACAATACAGCTATACTGGAAGATATCCTGCATTGGATATCCATAACAATTCCACAAGAAAAAATACTACTTGGTGATGTGAATTTCAATTGGATGGACATAAACTCTAACTCCCCTATATCTAGCATGAACGTATATGGTTTCACACAACTAATTAACAGCCCCACATATTACAGCAAGGCATCAAATTCCCTATTAGACTGGATCCTACTATCAGACCCTAACAAATACACCACCACAGGTACAGTGTCTGACTGTCTCAGTGATCATCTCCCAGTCTACAACCAGACATCTCACACAACCACTTAAACAGCATGTTTATAAAACAACATGCAACCTTTCCAAGTTTAACAAGTTTAACCCAGAGATGTTCATTATTACACTGTCATCTATTAACTGGAACTTCCTAAAAATCCACCCTTAGATGATAGTGTAAATGAATTCAGTACAACCTTCCTGAATATCCTAAATAACCTTTTACCTCCTAGAAGGAAGAGATTAAAAACACATAATGCAATTTGGCTATCCAAAAAGAGTAGAATGCTAAAGCAGGACAGAGAAAAAGCATAGAAAGAGCAAAAATATAAAACACCATGTCAAAGGAAAAATATACTTTAAAATGATCAATACATGGTAGGTTCAGGTTAAGGCACTTTAATCTTGCAGCAAAGAGACAAAAATGTGCTAATACAGAGTTTGTCTGATTAGAATCAGGAAATGCAAGCATTTTTATACATTTTCTAATAAGACATTGCCTACCAAGCTGACGTAGTGGATCACAAGTTTTATCATCATCATTTCGTAGTGATTGTTTTTACAATATTCTGCTTGTACTATCAATTTTTGTGAGAAACTTCCTAAGAAAAACAACATGGCCTTGGCTACCACCAGTTAGATATGTGCAATGTTACCATTCAAGGTACTATGGCTAATTTGAGCACAAAGCAAGTATAGATTGCAGTTCATTCCTTCAACAGTCCTTTGTCTGTTTTATCTCTTTCTTCTGCAGCTGTGCATGTTCTCATACTTCGAACAGAGCTAATTGTTCAAAATCATTACATTATAGAATATGGCATTGTTCATTCATTGCTTCCTGACCTAGTAGATAATCACCTGCTTCTCTAGTACATTTCCAAAAGGCATAAACATGAATTTTGCTGTGCTAGCAGTTACTAGGTCAGAGAGCATCTTGCAAGTTTCAGAAAGCACTCTCCAGTTTCAAAAGCATCTTTTAGTCTCATATAAAACTAAGCTGTATATAAAATAGTGCATATAAAAATAGAATGAAAAACGTGTTAACTCATTTGGTTTCTAATTAGCATTAAGCACACACAGTAATACATATTTTTCTGACATTTCCCCCCTGTTAATACTTTTTAATTCTATTTTAAAAAGAATAAACAGTTTGCTTCTTCTCCTAACCTCTTCCATTCAGGATTTGCAGTTAAGAGAGTCATTCATTTTAAACTTGTGAAAATGTTTCACTTTTCAGCAACTCTTCAATTTCAGTACTTTGATACAAAGTTTCAGAAACTGACATGTCTATAAAATCTTTGATTAACTTTTTCATGCAGGGAATACCACAACAAATGCATGCTCCTAATAGGAGTAATCCTACACAAATGGCAATCAGGATGTTCATTAGGATGGAACCCCACCCCCCCAAACAGATTCTGGAAAAAGTCCGTCAGAGGGTTTGGGCCTGGTTTGGTCATGGTCGACACTTGCTGGATCACCTCAAGATGGTCGTTTATTTCGTGCTGGTTGTCAGGAATATACGAACAGCATTCTTCTTTGATTAAAGCGCACATACCACCTCTCGCTGCTAGGGTGAAGTCAAGAGCCATGCGGTTCTGAAGCACCACAGTTCTCATAGCATTCAGTTCATCAGTCACTAATTTGAGAGCAGAAAAAGTTGCATTGCTCATAACTTTAAGAAGTTTAGACAGCTTTCTCAGCTCCCAAATTGATTTCACTGCACCATATGCAGGGGCTATGCCTGCCCATGATATAATGGTGTCACTCAAGTCCATGTGTGTCAGTTTATCTTTGTTTTTTACGGAGTTATGGTTTCTCCACCCTGCTTCGATTCATCCTACTGGATTCTCGGGTCTCTTAATTGGACTTCTAGGTTTACTGCTGACCTCTCTGACGTTTCAAAATTTTCCCTGAGGCAAAGCTGCAGTGTGTCATATGGCCAGAACCAGGTAACCCAAAAAAGAACTGCCGGACCAATTCTCAGGTAGCCATTTATATGCTTTTTTCCCACAAACAAAATAACAATTCTCTACTTTAGTATTGATATAAGCTTGCCGTGCATGAAACATTTTCTTATCAATAATAGAAAGCTGCTTTAAAAGAACAGGATTATGTTGTATCTCATCAACATTTCTATGCATTTTCACAAAATATGTATCATAATTTGTATCACAAATAGTTTTAGTCTTACTGGCTTTAATATAACATTTATAAGAAACAGTCACATTGCAATTGCTCCACCCCACCTGAATAGTGTAATTCTTGTAAAAACATACAATCCCTTTTTGTGTAACAGGTAGGTACAATGCTATTTTGTCTTGTGATTTCACAGGTGAAGTATCAAAAATCAAGTTTTCCCAGGTCTCTTTGACCCCTAGGGGGACAGCAGTCATTAATACTCCCCCGTATGCTGTTGGTATAGCTGTGCAAATCCAGCAGTTCAAAACATTAAAAGTCTCAGCATACACATATTTAATTGCTTGGTAAGTGTTAAAGTTTGGATGCCAGTCTATGAGTAATGCATCATGTTTGATCAGTTCAACTCTTTTGGCTGGGAAAAGGAAAGGCCACAGCAAAAAGATCAATGTTATCAGTATAGCTATCAGAATAATCATGCAAATTTTCTGAGGTTGTTCTGCATCTCTGTTTACTCTATACCTGGTCATTTTGTTCTCGTTGTACAACAGTAACAAGGTTTTTGTCCAGTTCAAAGTTCTTAACCAGTTTACAGTGTGTCAGATGAATCCAGGACGCTCGCTCTGTGATCCTGACTGCAGTGGGTGTTGACAGCAGCACCTGGTACGGTCCTTCCCACTTCGGAGAACTCCAGTTCTTTTTCTTCACAACCTTCACCCAGACCCACGTGCCTGGGGCTATTGCTGCTTCCGATGGTCTGGTTTGTTCTTTATCTGAAACAGAATTTAACTGCAAAAGTTTGTTATTCAAAAATCGCCTCATATACTCTGCAAGTGAACTGTCAGCCTCCTGCTCTGCAGGCATGAGAGGTTTCCACTGAGGTGTATAATATGCCCTCCCAAACAGAATTCCAAAAGGAGTTAACCCTTTTGCATTTGGAACAGTTCTCATGCTCAACAGTGCCAGAGGTAGACAGTGCACCCAGGTTTTTTGTGTCTCACTAATCAATTTCCTAAGCTTGTTTTTCAAAACCCCATTGTGCCTCTCTATTACTCCTGCAGATCGGGGGTGGTATGCGCAATGATTTTTCAGAGAAATCCCGAAATAACGGCTAAGTTGTTGTATAGTTTGATTTATAAAGTGTGTGCCATTGTCACTATAAATCTTTTCCGGTATGCCAAATGTAGGAATAATTTCTTTAATGAGGACTTTTGCAACAGTAGCTGCATCTGGATTTTTTGTTGGAAAAGCTTCCACCCATTTGGAAAACATATCTATAATGACAAGACAGTACTTCTTATTTTCGCATTTGTTCAGCTCTATAAAATCCATACAAATAGTATGGAACGGATACAGTGGTGTAGGGAAACTCCCTTGCTTAGGTTTTAATGCCCCTTGTGCATGATGCTTGTTACAAACATGGCATGCTGCACAAAAATTTTTTGTGTAGTTTGTAAATCCATACGACGTAAACACTCGATTCACTAACTGTACCATCCCCCCTGTTGAGACATGGCCCTGCCCATGGCTCAACAAAGCTGCATATCTAAACAAGTTAGATGGCAAAATCGGTTTCTTCTCTTTGGAGATGTACAGTCTTTTCTCAAGAATTGCTCCTCGTTTTATCCATTTTTGTTTTTCTATATTTGTAGTAAGTGTCTGCATTGTTTTTAACATTTCTAAGTCTAAAATCTCAGACGGTTGTAATTCCTCACTTAAAAGAAATACTTCTGAAGCTGAAGCTGCTTGTTTTGCAGCTGTATCAGCCCTCGCATTACCTTTTGAAATCCTATCCTGTTGCTTGGTATGAGATGCGCATTTGCAAATAGCTACTTTCTGAGGTAACTGAATGGAGTCTAACAAATCTAGAATAAATTGCGCATGGTTAATTGGTTTACCAGTAGATGTTATCATTCCTCTATTTTTCCACTGCTGCGCAAAAACATGTACAGTAGAAAAAGCATACTGACTGTCAGTAAAAATGTTCATTCGTTTACCTTTTGCCAAGGTACATGCCCTTGTCAGAGCAATCAATTCTGCTGCTTGTGCAGATAAGTTGTGCGGTAAAGACTTTGCTTCTAAAATCTCAGTATCAGAAACTACTGCATACCCCACTAGATTCTGTCCTGTAGGACCCCTCCTGCACGAGCAGTCCACATAGTATGTCACCTCGGCATCATCCAAGGGAACATCTGTAAGATCTTTTCTAGGTAGTGTCTTTTGCTCAATCTCCTGCAGACAGCAGCGTGGTTTGCCATCTGCAGGGGTTGGGAGCAAGGCTGACGGATTCAAAGTTGTGCATCGTTCAATTGTCGTATGAGGTTGGCTCAACAGTATAGTCATACAGGAAAGATGTCTAGCAGGAGAAAGATATGCTACTTTTTCTTGCAGTAAAATAATCGCGACTGCATGAGGCACTCTCAATGTGAGAGGATGGAACAATACTACTGAGGCTGAAGCCTGCACTGCCATTGCAGCTGCGACTACTGCTTGTACACAGTGGGGCAGGGATCATGCCACTGGGTCCAGCTGTGATGAATAGTAAGCTATGGGGCGTTGTTTGTCCCCATGCTGTTGTGTTAACACTGATGTCATATAACCTTGCTTACAATCTACAGTTTGGAAAAACCGTTTATGATAGTTTGGTAATCCTAAAACTAATGAAGAAGCTATCAGTTGTTTCAATTTGCAGAAAGCTGATTCTACTTCAGGTGTCCACTGTAATAAATCTTGTGCTGCCATAGGCTTTTTGAATATCAAGTTGGTCGGTGGAGCAGATTCCAAGGCATAGTTTGGAATCCAACTCCGACAAAAATTATTAGTACCTAGGAAGGACATCATTTCCTTCTTGGTAGTTGGTTTAGGTGCTTGTAATATTGCTGTTTTTCTGTCTTCATCTAATATTCTGCCTTCTTTGGATATTACATATCCCAGGTATTTGACCTGTTTTTTCCAAAGTTGCAGTTTGTTTTTGTTTACCTTGTGTCCTTGAGTGGCTAAAAATTGTAGTAATGCTATGATATCTTCTCTGCATTCTTGCTGGATGGGAGCTGCCAGCAGAATGTCGTCAACATAAAGTAAAATCTGACTGCCTTTCGGTGGGATAAATCCCGCCAGGTTACTTGCCATTTCCTGTGCGAATATTGTTGGACTTTCACAATATCCCTGTGGTAGTCGCGTATATGTATAACTTTTCCCCTGAAATGTAAATGCAAACCAATGTTGGCTGTCAGGGAGTATTGGTATTGAGAAAAATGCATTGCTAATATCTACCACAGAAAAATACTTTTGTTGAGGTTTCAAATCATTTAATAAAGTGTGTGGATCTGGCACCGTAGGTGCCCTGGGTATAACTGCATCATTTACAGTTTGTAAATCTTGGACCATACGCCATTCTCCATTTGCTTTCCTAACAGGAAATAAGGGTGCATTGCATGGTAAATCAGGAGATTCTATCAAGACTCCTTCCTTAAGTAAGGCTGCTATTATAGGTTTGATTCCTATTTCTGCAGCCTTTCTCAAGGGATACTGTCTCTTTTGAGGTCTAAATGCTGACTTTGGCGTGATAGTGACTGGTCCTGCTGTACAAATAAGTCCTACATCTGATTTCCCGGTTGACCAGAGAGTCTCTGGTATGTCTTGTAAGGCTTTTTCCTCTTCCTCTAATGAGTGCTACTCAGCTGTCCTCACTTGCCTGTGAGTGTACAGCTGGGTGTGTCTGCGTTATCCAATTTAGTTTTTGCTTTTGTACTCCCTGTTCAGAAAGTTCTAACTCTGTCTGCTTTTCCCACCTTGTGACTTTTTCTCCTAGGTCTGCCCACTTCACATTTCTATCTTTAGTTAAACTCACATGTGGTAATCGATTAGATTTGTAAAGTGCTAGGAATTCCTGGGGCAATGAACAGCTCACTACACTGTTTCCTTCTGTGTTCCAGTACAAATTTCGTAATACTAATCTGTTAGCATGGTTTTTAAACAGTTCTTGCTCATATTCCTTATCAGGTCCTGGCTTGCTACAGTAATATAGAGTGCAATGCAACAAATGCTGTTTATCAGTGTCAAGGGAGGGGGATTTACTTATGGCTACATTCATCAGTTCTTCGGTTACTGCCCCTGGACCAGTAGTAACGAAGTCCTGGCTGTACCAATAAAATGTTTCACCCTCCGGTTGCACTACAAAAGTATCCATTTGTCGCTGTGCTTCCATACCCTGCATAGTTGGAACTACGACTATGCCAAATATCTGCATTAGGTCTCTGCCCAAGAGATTCACTGGACATTTTACAGAAACAACAATTTTGCTTTTCTGGGTCATCCCTGAAACTGGGTCAGTTATCACTATGTTGTGGGAGAGTGGCTCCCAATACAGCTGTCCATTAGCTGCTTTCACTAATATGTAGTCAAGTGATTCTGAATTTTCTGGTAGTTTGGAAGGATGTATCAGGGTCTGTGAAGCCCCTGAGTCACACAGGAATCTAACTTCCCTCCCCTCTACCAGAAGTGTAACTTCTGGTTTTGTGTCTGCTAAGTAGAGCTCTAAGCTCAGTAATGCTAAGTCCAAAATTTCATTTTCTTCATTATCTGTGATTTCATGTACATCCTCTATTTCTTCTGTCACATCCTCTACCCCTTCTATCACATTTGCACTTGTCTCTTCTTGTTTATTCCTTTTCAGTGATTATTGACTATCATATAGTCAGTCCTCACCCTCATTGTCTTCTGTGGTTACCTTTTTATTTTGCCTGCAATCCCTTGCTAATGTCCCTTTTTCCCGCATTTAAAACATTCACCCCTTTTCTTTCTCTCTTCAAAGTCCTCTGATTGTTTATCAGATTGTTTGTTTCCCTGGGAATTTTTCTTACCCTTCTTCCCAGTTTGTATTACAAAGACTTCTGATCCGTCTTCTACTGCAAATACTTGAGTTTTCTTTTTCTTTTTGCTATTAAAATGCCTTTCGGCATGTCTTGCATATTCAAGTAATGACTGTAATCTACTTGTATGATGATCTACCATGTGCTTTGTAATAAAGCTGCTAATGGGTGCAATACTGCCTTTCAAAAATGCATTCTTTAGCTGCTGTTCATATGGGGAATCATGTGTTTGGTCTTCAGGTACTTGCATTCCACAATGGTTATTAAAACATTCTAACAATCTGGCATAATATCTATCAACAGTTTCACCTTCTTGTTGTATGCATTGATTAATGCAAGTCCAATCAGCCCTTGGCTTCCATTTCTCAGAGATTCGGTCCATTAGACCTTTCATTCTGTTATCCAGTTCTGCATTACTATGTGGGAGTGGTCTAAGCTCTGCGTCACGGGGATTCCAGTTGCCACTGATCATGTGCCAATCTGGACCTATGATTTGTCTGACTACTTTCTCTACTTCCTCTCCATTCAAATGGTAACTTAACCTCATGCCCTGTAAGTCTTCTAAGAATTTTCTAAAGTTAACTTTCAGATGGGGAATTCCCTCTGTGGCTTTCCGGATGTCCTCCAGTGTCCATGGTCTATATACTAGAAGAGTAGGGTCCTGTCCTGCCTGTCCTGCTTGTGGATTTGGTACTTCTATGAGTGGACATATCTCTTCTTCACTCATAGCTTGTGAATTTTTATTAATTTCATACAATTCAATATCCCCTCTTAAATTGCGTGTTCGAGACCTAGTCCCGATAAGATCTCTGACAAATGGTTTTAGTTTTGCAGGAACAGCTGGGTATAGTGGAGGTGGATCAACTTGTCCACTTGCTTCATATTCTGGTAAGGGAAGCGGAGGGGGTGGAGGGGCTGTTGCTATTACCAAGTTATTGTCTTCTTTATCTAAAAACATTGCTTTTGAATTTTTAATCTTTTGTTCCCTGCGGTTTGCTTCCTCAAGCCACCTGTGTGCCTGAGGGACTCCTAATTGTCGTTGCTTTTTTAGTTGACCTTTCGCGTCTGTTTTAAGTTGTCTAACAAGTTTAATAAGTGAAGGTTTGTCTAAATTACCATCAAATTTGTATTTATTAACCCATTTTGTATAATACCTAACATTATCGGCACGCTGTAATTGCATATATTTCACGTCTTTGGTTAAGGGCGGGTCTCGGGAACTTTTTGTGCACTGATTTCCCATGTTGCCTTAGCTAAGTTAGAAATTGTTACGTAACCCTTTTTATCACGTGGTACCATGACTTACACTTCTTCACAGTTTATCTAGAATAACTGCCTACCTATTCTGTTTCCCTGATCTATGACAAGACAGCAATCTTTTTTGTCCCTGATCTGCACTTGCAAATCTCCCTGACAAAAACAATAATACTGTAACAAGTCCCTGATCTAAAACAGAAAAAAAGATAATTCCTCCTTACCTGAGCCTCTGTGTTTGATCCCACTGGAACATTGACTCGTCCTCCAATCGCAGATCAGAAACAGTGGCTGGCCTCTTTTGAACGACAATTCAGTCGGAGGTCTTTCAAAGCAGAAGAACCGATGTGGTCTCTTCTCCATAGGGATTCATGCCACCGGGCCCAATTCTGACCTGAGCTAGAGTGAGAGATATGTATCCGGCTCGAAAGACCAATCTGTCAAAGGAAAAATATACTTTAAAAATGATCAATACACGGTAGGTTCAGGTTAAGGCACTTTAATCTTGCAGCAAAGAGACAAAAACGTGCTAATACAGAGTTTGTCTGACTAGAATCAGGAAATGCAAGCATTTTTATACATTTTCTAATAAGACATTGCCTACCAAGCTGACGTAGTGAATCACAAGTTTTATCATCATCATTTCGTAGTGATTGTTTTTACAATATTCTGCTTGTACTATCAATTTTTGTGAGAAACTTCCTAAGAAAAACAATGTGGCCTTTGCTACCACAGGTTAGATATATGCAATGTTACCATTCAAGGTACAATTTCTAATTTGAACACAAAGCAAGTATAGATTACAGTTCATTTCTTCAACAGTCCTTTGTCTGTTTTATCTCTTTCTTCTGCAGCTGTGTGTGTTCTCATACTTCGAACAGAGCTAATTGTTCAAAATCATTACATTATAGAATATGGCATTGTTCATTCATTGCTTCCTGACCTAACAGATAATCACCTGCTTCTCAAGTACATTTCCAAAAGGCATAATGAATTTTGCTGTGCTAGCAGTTACTAGGTCAGAGGGCATCTTGCAAGTTTCAGAAAGCACACTGCAGTTTCAAAAGCATCTTTTAGTCTCATATAAAACTAAGCTGTATATAAAATAGTGCATATAAAATAGAATGAAAAACGTGTTAACTCATTTGGTTTCTAATTAGTATTAAGCACACACAATAATACATATTTTTCTGACACACCACAATATCTTGAAAACTACAGAATGCTTCACAATCATATTAAAAAGCATGAAGACCAAAAACATAACAACTTTTAGAATAATAGAAAACACAACCCTAAAAATTCTGGAGGGCCATTAAAGAAATCTTGCATCCTGGCCAGATATTCAACCCTAATCCTTTGTATTTCATAGATAGAATAGCATCTCTAACCAAAGATTCCCCAACATATAATCCCATTTCCTAGCCAACAGCCAGTTATCACCACATCCACTTTGATTTTCAAACCTGTGCCACATCCTATATAAAACTACTCAAACAAACTCAAAGCATGCTCTACTTCAACTGATAACCTGCCAAGCAAGTACCTTAAAATAGAAGCCAATAGCATTGCATAATCTGTCTCAATCCTTATAAATAGATCAAGACAGGAATCCCACATTCCCTATCTCTGGAAAAAGTCACATATTATCCCTCTGCACAAAGGAGAAAATTCAACATAGATTAATAACTTTAGACCTAAGAAATCGTATCCATCCTCTCCAATATACTTGAAAAATGTATTCAAAAATAATTGCAAAACTATTTTTTGGAGGAAGAACTCCTATCCTCCATACAACATGGCTTCTGTCCTTTCCATAGTACTAACACTGCATTTCTAACCTATATACATGCTACCAATAAAGCTAGACATAATGGAAAACTAGTATCCTCCTTATTTCTAGACTTATTTAAAGCCTTCAACACAGTTTCATAGCAAACTTCTACTTCAAATGTCCTCACTAGGTGTCTCTCAGTCCACCCTTCTATGGCTCAAAAGCTACCTATCCAATAGGTATCAGTCAGTAAAATAGCAGTCTGCCCTCTCAACATCCCTCCCGGTCACCACGGATGTACCACAATACTCTATCTTTAGTCCCCCCTCTTTAACATTCTCACCAACACCTAACATACATCCACACAACAGGCCTCCCTAATATAGTACACAGATGACTCTACACTCATTTACACATCTGATGACATGGCACACCTCAGAAAATGCTCAGGAAGCTTTAACAGCCACTGAAACATGGCTTTGTAACTCACAACTCATGTTCACCCCCACCCAAAAAAAAACTACTACTTTTTTCCCCAAAATTATCTCACATGTAAAAACAAAATTTAGAGTCCTCTCTCTTGATAATACAACCATTGAAGTCACTTCGCATAGCAAAACATTAGGATCTTAAATTCAACCTGCATATACAAAATTGCATACGAAAAAAATCATCAAAAATTAGGGACGCTATACAGAGCCAAAACTTTATCACCAGTGCAACTAAAACTACACTTGTCACTACTTATCATCTCCTCCACACTTCTTTATGGTGCTCCCATCTTTACAAATCTTCAGGCATCATAAAATCAAAACCTGAACAATGCTATAGAAAGCTGCTAAATTTGCAGCAAATACCCCTCTCACAACCCATCACAGTATGTCACTAAAAAGCTTAAACTGGTGAGAGCAACCCCATCAGCTAACATGTACACAATTTCTTACCACCTATAGCATTATCCATCATCCATCTACTTGAGCGGCACTAAACATCATTCTACACAACTATGTTCCCATCACTTATTACAATCCAGTAATGAAAAACTCCTATCTGTCCACAAACCTATCAAATCTGCTGGGCATTATCTGTACTTGTACCATGTTTTTAAGGCCTGGTACTCCTTAACTCTATCCATCAGGTCAATACCCTCCCTCCCATCCACCAAAACCATTCTGAAAGACTTTCTAGCCAATATCTGGCTCTGTTCTGCTCAAAACCAAGATAAACTATATCCCTAAATGTGAACAAATACCTGTTCATACCTTAGTACTGCTTACTTCACTCACTTCCTTATTTCTATCAATTTCTCTGCCCTGGCTTTCTCTCAGAATATACTATAGGCCTGCTTTGCCTCTGACTTCATATTGCAATTCCTGTTTGGATTATATAACTTACCTTTAATTTATATTTCTCTATAAACTGGCTAAAATTTCTCTAAATATTATGTTGTATCTATTCTTAATCAATGTTTTTATATTCTGCCTAATTTGGCATTATTATTTAAACCATAGACATTTTTGAATTATTTTTGAAGACTGCAAAATTATTATTCTTAAAATGTTTTGTAATACTTTGGAGCTTTTCTCCCTGGGCCTCCACTGAAAAATGGGGTCCAACCCAGTCAGACTTTCCCAATAATCAAATGTCAATAAATGAATAATAAAGTATAACACTGGGGGTAAAAGAGCAGGTTGTATCTGAACAGTTCTTAGATATCCAGCTGTGCCGGTTGAGATTTTTAACTAATTCACGGAAAATGATAATTCCTCCAAATGGGTCACTGCATGGTGGTTTCTCTTTATGTCTGTGTTGCATCTGTCTTGGAGTTATTTATGACAGTAACATAAGCAAAGAGGCATAGCCTTTTCCATGAGGACTGTGGGGACATGGTAGCCCTTTGTATGAGGAGTGTGGGGACATGGTGGCCCTTTGCATGAGGAGTGTGAAGACATGGTAGCCCTTTGTATCAGGAGTGTGGGGACATGGTGGCCCTTTGCATCAGGAGTGTGGGGACATGGTGGTCCTTTGTATGAGGACTGTGGGGACATGGTAGCCCTTTGTATGAGGACTGTGGAGACATGGTAGCCCTTTGTATCAGGAGTGTGGGGACATGGTGGCCCTTTGTATCAGGAGTGTGGGGACATAGTAGCCCTTTGTCTCAGGAGTGTGGGACATGGTGGTCCTTTGTATGAGGACTGTGGGGACATGGTAGCCCTTTGTATCAGGAGTGTGGGGACATGGTGGCCCTTTCATGAGGAGTGTGGGGACATGGTAGCCCTTTGTATCAGGAGTGTGGGGAGATGGTAATACTTTGTATCAGGAGTGTGGGGACATGGTAGCCCTTTGTATTAGGAATGTGGGGACATGGTGGCCTTTTCATGAGAAGTGTGGGGACATGGTAGCCCTTTGTATCAGGAGTATGGGGACATGGTAGCCCTTTGCATCAGGAGTGTGTGGAGATGGTAATACTTTGTATCTGGAGTGTGGGGACATGGTAGCCCTTTGTATCAGGAATGTGGGGACATGGACCCCTAGAAACATTTTCTTCGAATGCAGTTTTGATAAAAGAGTAATACATCATGCTTAATGTTACCTAGAGTGCTAACAGTGCTAATAAAACTTCATGGTTATAGTATGAAACAAAGTTGGTCTTAACACATTCTGTCAGGGGATATAATTTTAGTACTAGGCTTCCTATTTTAAATGTAGCAGAGTATCTTTCTTGTCCTCATGCTCCTTCATAATAGATAATGAAATATTTTCCCAAAATATAGTTCTTTCCCTTGTGATAATATATCTGATGGAGTGTAAAAGCTAGTTTGTACTTCACACTAACTTGATTAATATATATCAAATAATAATCAATAATTTCCATAAGAGTAGCCATTGAGAGTGGTGTAATACACTGCCTGTCTATTTTATTTCCAGAATGGTCCCAGTCTGACATCAAAGGGGTACACAGAAGTGGTGGTCTTTGGGCTTAGGAATGAGGAGGCGTGCTTTATATATGTATGACAGCAGCAACTTGAAATATTGTTGTGGGCATTTGCCCCATAATTTTCAACACAATTTCATTCCAAAGAAAGTAACTACCTTTTTTTGAGGGGTGGTGGGGAGGCAGGCACTATTCCCAGATATGGTTTATATATCTTCACAAGTATTTGTCTTCTTGGTTTATTGGGAACTGCTCTTTGGTCAGCTTCAAACATTAATCTTTTGATAAAACTTATTTCGTCCTTGAAATGAAAAAGTAAAAATAAATTTCTTTCCTTATGCATGTTTTTTGTTCAGGTCATCATTGAATCAAAAGTGTGGGGAAAAAAATCTCTAAAATTAATTTCAGAGCATTTATAACACTGTGGCTTCTGGGTGCCTAGCAGCATCTAAACACAGCTTAATTAAGTTATTATGGTGTAGTCTTGGTCAGTTAGGATGTAGTTAAAGGATCAGAGAAAAGCAAAGCTGAATAGCAAGATGGAATGTCTTCCCTTAATTATGAATTGTGTTCAGGCCATCACTGATGAAAAGATTACTTAAAAAAACTGTAAAATGAATCTCAGAACATCTAGCATCTCCATGGCTTCTGGGGGCTTTGTCTGTCCAGATCCCCAGGTTACTGCAGTTATTTCCACAGCAGTTATTAAAGCCGAAACTTCGTCAGTTGAAGTATTCACGAAAACCAAAGATGTAGAACAAGACTGAATTTCTTCCCTAAATCATGATTTTGGTTCAAGCCATCACTGGTGAAAATGTTGTTTAAAGGAAACTTTAAAATACACCCCAAGAGCAACTAGAATCTCTATGGCTTAATGACGCTGTTTCCTAAATAGTTATCAAAGAGCAGCCCTGCCTTGCTTACTTAAAATATGTTGAATGAAATGCAGGAAAACATGAAGAGTAAGACAAACTGTGAGTAGCAGGAAGAAAAAGGTAATCTGGGTGGTATATGTATGTGCAGAGGGCAGCTGTGGAGTCCTTTTATCTAGGGTGCCAGTGGGCCTAAGCACAGCCCTGGATACAGTAACCTCATACTTAATGGATGTTCCCTTCATTCACTCCTGTAATTCTGCAGTTCTGAGCATTACAGATATGGCCCTCCCACTTTCACCTGGCACCTATCTACAAGACCATTAAAAGGTACTTGGCGGGAACTGAACTAAAACATAAGAACACATGAAGAACAAGTGGAAGTAACCCACAGCTGGAAGGGAGCAGTTTGTGTGTGGTTATAACTACTTCTTCGCAGAAAAGGGTACAGACAGATAGAAATATATTCTCATGGGCAGCACACAGCAAAGCCAATGAATCATGCAAGTAGTTTTGGACCGCAGATCAACAGCCTAGTAAGTACCTATTAACATCAGCTATGATATGGGAGAGAAAATTAAGACCATGTGACACAGATAAAGAGTGAGAGGTGTTTGGAGGGGCATCTGACTCAAGTGCTAGGGAAAATTTACACTCCATTGCTAGAATCACCCACCCTTGTGGCATTTCCTTGAACATGACAGTTCAAATATTATTTATTTTTATTTGATAACAGAGAAGGCAAAGAAAGTCCTCAGTAAATCACAGTGCTACATCCCATCCCAGTTTGGCTTTGTCAAAGGCAGATCATGCCTCTTAAACTTGGTTGACTTTTTCGAAACAGTCACCAAGGCCATTGATGAGGGCAAGGCAGTCCATACAGCCTACCTCGACCTGGCAAAGGCTTTCGACACAATACCCCACTCAGGTATCATCGAAAAACTCATCAGCTTAAATGTAAACCCATACATCACAAGATGGGTTGCAAACTGGCTAAGTGACAGAACCCACAGGGTCAGAGTTGCTGGCGCCATGTCAGACTCAAAGCCTGTCACAAGTGGTGTCCCACAGGGTTCAGTCCTGGGACCACTCTTGTTCAGCATCTACTTTTCTGAAGTACAAGCAAACACAGGAGGGTTATGGCTGACAAAGTTTGCAGATGACTGCAAACTGGGCGCCATAGTCAAAAACACATCTGACACAGATATCCTTCAGAAGGGCCTCACAGAAACGGATAACTGGTGCCAGAGCCATGGCCTAAAGTTAAACGCCAAGAAATGCATATTCATACCCTTCGGGAAAAACAAGGTTACCCCTAGCTACCACATAGGTGGCAATCCACTGAGCACAGAAGAAGTCATCAGGGATCTGGGGACCCAGGTTGACAGTAACCTTTCGTTTGACACTCATGTTGCCAAAGTGGTTAGGAAAACCTTCTACATTGCCCACCTGATCATGAAAGGATTCACATCTAGATCTAGGGAGGTCATCGTCCCCCTGTACTCATCACTCATTAGACCTATGATTGAGTACAATGCCCCATTCGGAATGTATCTGACCCGACACCTGCAGCAGCTGGAAAGGCCCCAAAAGTTCCTCACCAAAAGGATAAAGGGTCTCAAAAATATGTCTTATGCTGCCAGACTGAAAGAACTCCAGCTCTATTCAGTCACATACCGCTTGCTCAGAGGTGACCTGTGCCTGACATATAAGGCCATGTCAAACCCAGATTTGATGAATATGCTTCACCTCAAAAAATCTAGATCCCTCAGAACCACAAGGGCGGGAGACTTAAACCTAGACATGGTTATTAATAGAACATGCTGGAGGGACAGATTCATCACCCAGAGACTCCCTATGCTGTGGAACAAAATCCCGGTACATGTGAGGCAGAGCACCTCGCTGGCCTTGTTCAAGAGGAATCTTGACCAATGGATGGGAGATCGCAGATATACCCCAGGGATTACTTCAGTGTCACTGCTTGACAGAGGCACAGTAAAATAATAGGCATAGTTTCTTCAAACTAATGGGGTGGCGAAAGCCACATAACTATGGGCTAGGCTTATAAATGCCCTTGGGCAGATAGCCTAGTATGAACCTATGAACCTACATCTATCATTTCTTATTATACATATCTTATTGTACAAATATATATGCCGTTAAGTAAAAAGTTTTGGTTACACTATAAGCAAATATTTACATTTACACTACTTTGTTTATACATAATGGCTTAATGTGGTACTTACGTAAGGGTTTTAATTACATTATACACATATTTATACTGAGCTGCTGTAATACATAAAGACATAAATGAAACTTGGGTCTTTAATTGTTCATTCACTTTTGACTAAAACACATATCAGGGAGAGAGACAGAGAGATCATTGAATCTTTGTCTTTTTCTTAGGTGAAACTATCAGCCTCCTATAGAAAAGGTGAAACAGACTTTACATGCTCTGCTAGTGTGCTTTCATTCTCTGAGGTGCAGGAACCCCAGAGTTAGAATAATAAAGTCCAGTGGTACAGGGAGCTTGCTCCCCCAGCCCCACCCCTCCATGGGAGATACATACAAAAATGATGTTTAACCCATTAGCACCTCTGAGTTGTGGAATGTCACACCTCTAGTAGACTACACACATCCTGACATTCCAGAGATATTTTCTGAAAATCAAATTTACAAGCATAAGACAACAAATGAAAATACTTTGAGAACAATAAAATGTATTAAAAGGGTTCAAATGGCAGTTACCAACAAATCAGTTTACTTTTCAGTAACATAGTAAGTGCATTTAGTCTTTACATCAATACTATAATATATTATTAATGCACACAAGTTCATATGATATGACAAGCTTTTGTGTTATTAACTCGTGTCTCATACCTTAGAAACTGTACAACCTAGATTAAATTTTCAGAACACTTTTGATAATCAGAAATGCACTTTCACATAATAGCAAGAAATTCCTCAGTGACTGCTGGCTTATAGATATATTTACAGAAATATGAAACATTATGTTTAATTGTATAATTACCAACATAAAGAGCAGAGAATATCTGTTAAGATGTACAACTTACAGTACAAACATTAGTAAGTTTTCTTCATCATCATCTAGGGTATCACCTGATGCCATACAAATACTTTGCAAGTCACTTGGTTTGGGAAATACTAATATACAAATGCAAGTACTGTATACCTTTACAATTACTATCAAATAATAGCAGTATCTCCAGTGCAGTGTACTGTAAGTGGACATTGACAATATATTTGCCTACCATAGGTTCATAGGTTCACAGGTGTGTATTAGGCTAATGGCCCTGGATCCTTTAAAGCCTAGCCCATAGGATTACCCTGGCATCATGCCACCTGACCTTACTTCCCAATGCCTCTGTTGAGCAGAGCCACTGTAGTGATCCCCGGGGTGAATTTTCTATTTCCCATCCACTCATCAAGATTTCTCTTGAAGAGGGCCAGTGAGGTGCTCTGTTTGGCATGTATGGGAAGTCTATTCCATAGCATGGGTAGTCTCTGGGTTATGAACCTGTCACTCCAGCTTGTTCTGTTGATTGTGGTAATGAGGTCAAAGTCTCTGGAGCATGTGGTGTGGAGGAATTGGGATTTCTTTAGATGTAGCATTTCAAACTGAGCTGGGTCAGACATGACTTTGTAAGTCAAGCAGAGATCACCTCTAAGTAGGTGATATGAGACAGAGAACAGTTGGAGTTTTTTGATTCTGTCCATACAGGACAAGTGTTTAAGGCCTAGGATCCCCTTTGTTAGGTACTTTTGCAGCCTCTCCAGTTATTGCAAGTGTCTAGTGAGGTACATGCTAAATGGGGCATTGTACTTGATGAGTGGCCTAATGAGGGAAGAGTAGAAGGAGACAATGACCTCTTTCTTCCTGGATGCAAAACCCTTAGTAATGAGATGTGCCACATAGAAGGATTTTCTGACCGCAGTGGCAATGTGGTAGTCAAAGAGAGGTTGCTGTCGACCTGCGTTTCCAAATCTCTTATAATGCCTTCTGTGTTCAATGGACTACCATTGATGTGGTTAATTCATGGGAACCGGGTTTTTCCCAAAGGGGATGACAACACATTTTTTTGGCAATGAGCTTAAGGCCATGGTTCTGACACCGGTTGTTGGTCTCAGTGAGGCCTTTCTGTAAGATGTCAACATCACTTGTGGAGTTAATAATAGCTCCCAACTTGCAATCGTTTGTGAACTTTATCAGCCAGTGTCCTTTCGTGTTGGCCTGGACTTCAGAGAAGTAGATACCAAACAGGAGAGGACCCAGACCCGAACCCTGTGGGACTCCAGTCATGACTAGTCAGCAGTCTGACTTGGAGTTGGCTACTTTCACACTGTGGGTTCTATCTGTGAGCCAGTTTGCAACCCACCTAGTGATATAGGGGTTGATGCCTAGCTTAGTGAGGTTTTATATGATTCCTAGGTGGGGAATGGTATCAAAGGCCTTGGCCAGATCAAGGTAGGCTGTATGAACCACCTTGCCTTCATCCACAGTTCTGGTGACTGATTCAAAGAAGTCGACCAGGTTGAGCAGGCATGATCTGCTCTAAACAAAACCAAACTGTGTGGGATCCAGAGTTTGGAGATTCCCTATATCCTTGTTTATTAGGTCCATGATGATGCGTTCCATAGCTTTGCATATCAGACTCGTCAGGCTAATGGGGTGATAGTTCCCAGGGTCTGTAGTCGCTCCTCCTTTGTGGAGAGGGATGACTGCAGCAGTGCACCATTCAGTAGGGAGAAAGTCTGAGGTGAGGCTGTGATTGAACAGGGCACACAGGTGAGGAGCCAGTTCACTCTGTAGTTCATGTAGAACACAGCCAGAGATATTGTCAGGTCCCATGGAAGCTGTATTCTTGATCTTGAACGGTGCTGTTTTAACCTGTGCAGCAGTAATTCTGGGTGCCCGGCAATCTACTTATATTGTGATTGGTCCTTTGGTGGGGGAGAGAGGGGTAAAGTTGGCGCTGAATCTATCAGCCAGTATATTGGCAATATCTGTTGGCTTGGTGTAGGAGATGCCATTGTGCAGTAGTTACTATCTGCTGCAATTCTGTTTTCATAGCTAGCTTTAGAGGATTTGATGAGGGATCTCAAATTTTTGTTGAGGCTGATAAGGGAGTTTTTTCAGTCTTGGGACTTCACCTTATTCTGCATCAGTTTCCTCCTTCTGTTGAATAGTTTGCTTATGGCAGGGGACCATCAGACTGGCTTCCTTTTTTTGGAGGAGAGCGTCTTGGTTCTATTGGGTATGGTGAGATCCATGCATTTGTGTATGTGTTCATACAGTGCATTGGTGCATGACATTTCACACCATGCTCTTCAATAACTTGTAACTCTCAGTTTTGAAAATATGAATATAAATGTGAAAATATGAATAACTGACAAACACTGATTAATAATTCCAGTGCAGGATATGCAAACAATTATGCCAAATAGGATGGTACGATATTGTGGTTCCTGATATATTGATATACTGTTTTGTTATTACTGTTACTGTGACTAACTACAGGATGAAACTGTATGTGATTACTTATATCCTGTTTATTTTCATTATACTTATTGTATCTTTGACACTTTATTTTATGTATAAAGTTTTGGAGCTTTTTTTTCTCCATTTCTCCGCTAAAAAAGGGTAGGGCACCTGCCCAGTTGGACTAACGCAGTCAACAAATGTCAAATAATTAAATAAATGTCATTGTGTAAATAATATATGCCCAGGGGTGTTGTGAGACCTGAAGCTGCAGGTTCACAGACACACACACACGCACACACGCACACACGCACACGCACACACACACGCACACACACACACACACACACACACACTCAGCATTTATAATCATTTTCATCTTCAGATCCACCGACATCTAAGATATATATATTTAAAAAATAACACACCCTGGAGGGCATTATTGTACTTACAGAATGAGCTATCTGTTAAATCGTTTCATAATTTTTTAATCAATTTATATATATATATATATATATATATATATATATATATATATATATATATATATATAGATATATATAGATATAGATATATCTATATACATATATATAGAAATATATACACATATATATACTTTTTATTAATACTTTTGATGTAATATAGTTCATCTGCTTAATGTTTCAAACTTGCTGTAGTAGGAAGCATTATACATCCAAAATGTAAACTATATAATTAGTTAATGTCTACAAACACACACATGTACAAACACACAATTAGTGACATAAAGAATATTGAATATCTGTCAAGATGTGGAATTTATAGTATAAACACACATTCAGAACCACTGACAGACATACTCATATATACAAAGAAACCCAGACATTCATAAATACAGACAGACATACACAAAGGCAAACTTACACACATATACAAAGAAGCAAACACACACACGTACGTACACACACACACACACACACACACACACACACACACACACACACACACACACACACTGCAGCAGCATTTACTATTACTTTCATCCTCAGGTCCATCCATCCATGATGTCTAATAAAAGAAAAAAAAACATAGAAAGCAAGGTATTGCAGCTCTCTCCTGCTCTCTCTCTCTCTTCACCCCACCCCCTTCTTCTTCCCCTTCCTGCTCCTTTTATTGCCCCTGATTTTGCTCATAGTGCTGCTCTGTTTAGTTATTTCCTATAAATCACTGAGGATTAATGTCAGACAGTAATGTCAGACATTAAGCATTTTGTGGTATTGTGTGTGGTATCGCTGAAGGGTTAGCAGGATAGGTCATGTAAATTATTGCAGTCCAAATTATCTCTCTTGTACGTCTGTGCTGATGGACTGCTGCTGCAGTCAATGCTCTGTCTGTCTGTCTGTTTCCTTTCTCTCTCTCTTGCTAACTCTTTCACACACACAAACATGCATACATTCACACGCACAGAAAGACACACATTTTGTTTTCTTTTTATTTACTTTCTGTTTAAGACACTGTTTAGTGAGTGTAAAAAGGTAGCCATTTATTTTCTTTACTATCCAAGTTTCACAGCATCTTAATATGCTACCATGAAGTGGTGGACTTGTTTTCGAGCAGACATACCTCTACATTAACACCCTGCTGGAAAACATTTGTTCTCCAATCAGGGAGGTGATGTATACAGATTTTCCATTCTCTAATCTAGATTAACATTCTTCTTGTTTTACTTATTTATTTATTTATTTATTTATATTTGCTATCTGCGTAAGTGAGCTGGTCCAAAATCCCTTTTCACTTTTGACCCATGCCTGTTAGGCAAGAGCACAAATATTTCAACTTGACAGCAGGGCTATACAGATAAACAATTGTATATTTCAGTTACTACAGTTGAAAATTGAGTACAAATCATATTGACATAGGAGCAGTAAGACAGAAATCACAGTTAACATACACTGAGACAAGGGTAGGATACAGATAATATTATCATGAAGTTGTATAGAGTAGGTTAAGCATAACTAGTAATGCTTAAGACTTGTATATATTATATACGATATGCAAGATACATCATCTACATCACATGTAATATTAGTTAGACTCCATTTAGTAGTTCCATTAAAGTATATTACAATATTGGTTCCACTCTGTTTAGTATGCGTGTGTTAACATTACAGTTTTGTAAAGATTTTTGATTAGTCTGTGTATTGTTTTGTGCCGACCATTACACATGTAGTACTTACACGCTATTTCTCTGTGGAAATTGGCTTCTTGTCTCAAGAGGAAGGTTGTTGTTCCATACAGTATGGCCTAATTTGGAAAAGGAGTGCTTTCCTATTTCTGTTTAAAAAGAGGTCTACTTAATGGGATTACATTTTCTATTTAATGAAATTACTATTTCACAGGAGTATGTGTGTTGCCTGAAAGAGAATTTTATCTTCAGAGGAGGGCAGTAGCCTTCATTCAGAGGTTTATATATTGATGTGCTTAGCAGCAGGTTGAGCTTTTGTTGACAGATAGTCAGTTTAGCATCTTGAGGAGGTTGTAATGATGTCACAAGGGTCTGCAAGCAATACAAATCTGAAACTTTAGATTTCTGCTGTCTGGAACCTGAATATACTGGAAATAAAATGACAGACTAGTAACAGTAACCCTCATTTGGAAGAAGTATGCTTTTTACAAAGTGAAATGTGAGCAGCAGGGAAGTGAATGTGTGAAATTCTACAGCACAGTTTCAGTTGTGATAGGACCTTGTCAACTATATTGTCAGAATGTAGAAGTTTAAGGATGGTCAAGAGTTAGGCCTAACTATTGTAGGTGACTCAATGGTAATAGTGTTCCTATGGTTATCAGTTATTTTTATGCATGGCAGTTGTGTTTTGTTAGGGGAAATAAACAGCATTACATTGGTCTTTTTATGTTTAATGTGGAGATTGTTATTTTTGGCCCAGTTGCAAAGGTTTGAAAGACTGTTGGAGTACTCATTGCAGACTAGAGGGAGACTGGTGTGATTCTAAGAGAAGAATATCATCAGCATATAATGTATTATTTAATGAGGGAGATTCTTCCATAAGGTCAATAATAAATAATGAGACTTGGGACTTCCAACATGGATGCACATTGAGTAACAGCTTATTTCTAGCTCTCCCAGTGTGAAAACAGAAACTCAACAGAGAAGGCCAGCAGACTTGTGTTTATGGGTAAATTTAGGTAACTGGCTAGTAAGTGCACTGACTGGATGCCAGGAATAAAGAAACACAGAAGACCTGGAAAAATCAGCTACAAAAAGTGAAGAAGAAACACTGACTGGGGAAAGTTCTGCAGCTGCTCAGTAAAAAGCAATGTAACTTTCAGACATGACTTCCAATAACCTATAGGAAGATATAAGACAAATGTATACAGACCTGGTTAAAATAAACAAAAGGCTGGAAAAATGGAAGAAGCTTTAAACAGATACTCAGATAAGATGATAAAGCTGCAAAAATCAGAGGTCAAAATGAAGAAAAGGCTGACTGAATATGACACTGCTCATGAACATATGTTTCAAAAAATAATAGAATTAGAGGACAGAGCATGTAGGGGAAAACCTGAGATTTTGAGATATACCAGAGAAGATGGAAGGAACAGACTGCATTCATTTTATGAAAGCACAAATAATCAACTGGACTGGTGTTCCACAGCAGGAGTTGTTGCTGAAAGGCCATATTGTATGTATGCTCCAAATCTGGCTATAAGAAAGGAACCTAGACCTTTAATAGTAAAGATGCAATAATACCAGAAGAAGGAGTTAATTCTGACAAAACTGTGGCAGAAGGACAAAATACTAAATGTTGGATACAGCAGAGTATTTGTGGAGAATAATTACTCATTGTACACCAGACAGAAGAGGAGCAAATTTATTCCACTATTCAGGGAATGTGAAGATGCAGGTGTGAGATTCAAACTGCTGTACCCAGCTGTCTTCAAGGCATTCTTCCCTGGAGGGACAGAATTTTTTGATGAAGTACATGCTAAGGAGGAAATATAAAAATTTGTCCAACAAAAAGTAAGATGTGAAACAGGAGATTCTGCTTCTTGTTCTTCTGGTAATAAAGACCACAGAGGGACTGTGCCTGTGAAACCTTTTTAAAATTTTCACCAGAAAATATTTGAGAGAAGGAAGGGAGCATGAGAGTTGACTAGAAGATTTGAGAGTATGTTGGAAATGAAACAGAGACAGAATTTGAGAGATGAACAGTGATAAAACCAGTAACTTAATATGGGATTACAATGCAATCATTATATTTGTGAAATATGCCAGAAAATCAATATTGGAATTTTTCTGAATTTGTTGAACTTGTGGAGGACTCTAAAGCATATGCCCAACTTCATGCTATTATTATTCAGAAAAGGTGTTTTGGGGGAGGGGAAGAGGAGGGACAAACTTAACTGTAAGTACAGATTTCTTTCTTCCTTCTTCTCTCCTTCTTGTTCAGTTTTAAGAAATGTAGGCATTGCAATGTAAAAAAAGCCTGGTTAAAAAGCACGATAAAAGAAAAATTAATGTGCCTTTTCTCATTCTTGCATGGAGGAATGACTGGATTAAAGACCTTAGATTGATTTAGTAACAAGTTTTAAGAGAGAGCATGTAAATGAAAAAGAACATTGAATATTATGAGGCTTTTTTTTCTAGCAAATACATGTATGCTCACTAACAACTCTGCAGCTGGTCTTCATATTTCCATGGAAACAATCTGATAAAGAGAAATTGGCTTTGTGGTTCACATGTCTCTATGGCAATAATCTGATAAAGAGAAATTGCCTACAGTCTGGTGGAGAGTGATTGGCTGAGGAAAAAAAAAGAAAAGAAATTGGTTAGGAGACAATGTTCTCTGAAAGAATTCATGGGCTTTCCCAAAGTAGATAATGTTCTATAAAAGTGTCCAGGGGCTGTCCCAAGGTAGTTAATGTTCTCTGAAAACATTCAGGGGTTTCTCCAGCTGGAAGATCTATAAAGATAAGACAAAACTAATCAGCACTTAGTAGAAGCACAGGCTGCACCATGCATCTTAGCATGGATAATCTTTCTTTTAGGTCAACCCAAGTCTATGAGTGTGGCTGTCAGTTTGGGACTTTTGTTTATATTAGCAGGGTAAAACTTCAATACTTGAAGGAGTACATAGTTTTGTGTTTTAGTATTAAGTTGATGGGGTTCAGGTGGTATTCGGGTGTGTTTGTTTTTTGTTTGAGGGCTTTCAATGAAACAAAAAGTTTTGTTAGATGCAACATAGGCTCAAATGGATATGACAAGAAACAACTGTGTAGTGGTTCAACCTGCCAAACACTGTTTGCATGTAGCACAAAATATGGAACCATTTAACAAAAAAGGTGTTATGCATAAAAGGTGGGAATAATGGCTTTTTTTTAATACAATGATGCTTTCTTTAATGTCTTTAAATGTAATTGAACTCACAGATAAATACAAACAAGAAAGAGTAGTGAACTATATTAAAAATGTAGAGTGAAAATAGCTATGTTACAGGAGACACACTTAGAAAGAACTGAACATGTGAATTTGATAAAGAAAGGTTTTCAGAATGGTTATTCAGTGGAATACCTGGGACAAAGGAAAAGAGGAGTACTTATATTGATTGCAGGAAGAGCTCCAATAGTGATAGAAGAAGGTAAAAAAGATAATAATGGCAGATTTGCTACTGGCAAGGGAGGAGGATTATACTAGCATGTATTTACATTCTGCCTAAAACTGCTATAATGGAGCTTAAGCAAATTCTGGGAGAAATAACCAGTTTTCAGCAAGGAATAGTATTTATAGGTGGGGACTGGAATTTGATTTGCAGCAGTGAAGATGTGTCTGGGGGGCCCAGAATGGAAAATCTAACAAAGGAGGGCATTATATCTATAAATTAGCAGAAAGTATTCTAAGAACTAAATGAACACGGGAATAGAGAAAGGAGGTTCTGATGATAGGGCTGACTGCAATTAGGGATACAGAAAATAGGCAAGAGGGGGCTGGAATTTTTAGGAGAAAACTGACAAAGGAACCAAGGTACTGAGAGCAAATAACTAGAGATGGAAAGATGATAGAATGGGAAGATGCCAATAATTTATTTGGACTGCAAGTTAGAGCTTGCCTTCCCTATCAGGGATTGATATCAGAGTATAGGCAAAGAGAAAGAAACAGGGGGTCCTAAATGAAAGACCAACACTAGTAGAGTTTTTAATAGAATCTAGAACAGAAGGTGCCTTTAAAAAAGTAATAATTGGTAGCACATATAAAGTATTGCATGATAACTATAAGACTCAATCAGAGGAGTTTGGAAAGGATTGGGAAGAGAGAATGGATATGCAATTCACAAAGAAACAATGGGAGGATATATGTATGTCTCCCAAATATGCAACAGAAATCTAGAAGATTTTTGCCTGGAAATGTTTACATAGATATTTTTATAGCCCAAGTAGATTCCAGAGAATATTTCCTCAGGCAGACAACAAATGTTGGAGGTGTGAAGGGGAAGAAAGTGGTAATTAGCAACATATTTTCTGGGAGTGCAGTGAGTTGGCAGACTTTAAGGATTCCCTGTGTGATGCATTGTCAGAAATGCTGAGTGAGCAGGCTGGTCTGATGAGGGAGATGATTTTTTTCTTAGCTATGATACAGACTCATAATTGCGTAGACATGGTAAGACCTTGCTGTGTCTAACAATGGTAGCTGCCCAAAAGCAATTACTATAAAATGGAAATAAAAATCTAAACCAACTATATTGGAAGTAGTGAATATAGTAACAGAGATAAAACAACTGGAACTGAGATCTTTAGAAAAGGGTAGGAGCAAACTACATAGGAAAAATGGCAATTGTGGGAACAATACATACAAGGAAGGAATTAAGTTTAAAAGGTGGCAGGACTTAAATGAGCTATACAATGTTTGAGTGAGAAAGACTGGGTAGACTGTAAGTGATGTAAAATGCTTGCAACTAGGACAGTGTCAGAGTGATTTGCTTTCATTTATATAAATGTATGATTGCCTGTATAGTGAGTGATGGTTTAATAAAGATGTTTCTTGTTTAAAAAAAGGCAGGAATTGAATAATGTATGTAATATTGCTTAGGTTATATGATATATAGTAATATATGTGAAGTACAATGTCTGTTATGTTAATATAGTTTGATTACTTTTATATGAATGTAATTTTTCCTATGACATGAGTGATAATTCAATAAAGGTGTTTGAAAATAAATAAATAAATAAATAATGAGAAAAGCAGTAGCCGAAAGGCAGATCTCTGAGGGACACCTGTACTGAGTATGCAGAAAGTTGGTTACCTGAAAGGCTTGAAAAGTTCCATCTTCAAGATACTTTTAAACTTATTTTATTGTATTGCTACTGAAGTTGTTTTTTATTTGGTAATAAGCAGGTTGAGGTTTACAATTTTAAAAGCCCTAGTCATATCAACAAATATGCTGGCTGTAATGTCCCCCTGCACCACATATCCCTTACTTATTTTACCTTCAAGGTTTATACAATTTGAAATAAGTTTAACTATTTCTTTGCACTTAATGAAAGAAAACTAGTTCATTTTGAAACTTTGTCTACCTTTACTGTTTTCATTATAACATGTTATTGTGTAATACATTTTACTTATTTGTGTTTTACACACAATGTTCTCAATAGATTGTGTTTTTGTAATATCTGCTTCAAACAGCTGAGCCCGAAGCAGCAGAGTGTTTAATTTCTGTCAAGCAAGGAACTTTTGCGCAGCTCCCTTGAAATACAAATATAACAATCTGGGTGAAACATGCAGTATAAATATGTAACACCATTCTCCCCACATCATTAACAAGGTATTGTATCACCTCCCTTACAGCCACCTCCATTACATACATGAGCAGACACATAGGCATACTAACTGTTATTGTCAGTTCTAATACTACCAATTATTAATTGGTAGGTCACTTAGTTAAGGGAGTCAGCTGCAGAAAATGAGTTATGGACGTTAACAGGGAGTATACAAAAGAGCCACTATATACCTGAATAAGTTAAAAACATGTTGTATTTCCTTGGGCTGCTTACAAACTTGAGTACCTCTCGTACTATTTTCTGAGTACTTAAGTTCGTAATGATATTACAAGCTTTTGTATTATGAACGTGGGTATCTCAAGGATACACAGTTGAACCACTGTGGAAATGCAAGGTGCTTGAAAAGGATGTATGCTTTGACACAAGCACCGCTAGACAGATATTTATTTATTTAATTTGGTAACCAGGGTAAAGCACTGATCCAAATGGACCTATTTCAGACTCAGCCCAGACAAATATAAATGACAACAGACAAGCAAGTTAACAAGAAGTATTATGAATACAAAGTGTTGTGTGCAGATAGCAATAAATCAATAAAATAGTTGTAATAATAATAAAGTACATAGTAGAAAAGACAACAGGGAGGGATGGTCAGAGTAAGATGGGAAAAAGAGGAAGAGAGTTAAATAGTGAAGGGATAGAGGACAAAGGACACACAGAAATTAACTATATACAATATATAAAATGTGGAAGAGATGTCATATATAAGTGTACGGAAATAATGTGAGAAAGAAAAATGTGCCTGACGGGTGAGGAGAGAGTGGGGGATTAAGTGATGTGTCCAGAGGGAAAGCATTTGTAAACTGACTCTGACTTGAGATGATCTTTAAGCTGAGCACAAAATGATGGGTATGTCAAGAGGTCTTTAAGATTAGTAGTGACTGATTCCGAGTTTTGGGCCTAGGATGGAGAAGGCGTGGCTGGTGCAATGCAATGAAGTTTGGTTCTGGGACATTAAAGAACTAGCTCAGAGTAGTTAAGACTTCTTAGATTGTAACTGGGGAGGTCATCCGAAGAGGTCTGAGGGAAGTTCTTTGAGCTTGTAGATTTGGGATCAAAGAATCAGGCTGTCACGTTGTTGGACAGGTAGCCAACTGGTCTTATTAACGGTGATACAATAATGCTCATTTCTAGGGGGGAGAGAGTAATGAAACAGTAGATAGAGATGCTTATAGACTGGATGGTGGAGGAGTTTTTCTTGGATGTTGATGCAGTCAGTGGAAGTTCATATTCAAGCTGGGCAAGTAGAATGCCTTTGCTTATGAAATTCTGGTTGGCCTGGACAGAGAAAGAGGGACATTTTATAGTACCAAAACAATATTCTATATTTGCTCCAGGTGAAGGTGAAAGTTCAGTGCTGGCTTAATCCACATGCCAAGGTATTTGAAGGAGATGACTTGATCACTGAGGTTGTTAAGATGGTCATGGATATGAAGAGCTTGAGTTTTTCTGCCATACAATGTAATCACTCACACACCAACAGAGAATGGAGGTTTCTTCTACAAAATTCAGACATCTAATGACCAAGATGTAAAATAGACTTATTTCACTTGCCATTTATGACAGCACTGTAGGTGGAGGTGTTGTGAAAATGTTTTGGATACATAAGGAGTCAAACATACAGGAAAAGGGTTAAAAGACTACTAATGACATTTTATTTTCAGAAGGACAGGTAATGACTGTGAGTGGTAAAGAAAACAGAATGCTATGATTCTGTAACCTATACTGGGTGAGGAAAAGAGAAGCAAGTCCCTGGAAAAATCATCATTCAGCCTGCATCCATGCACAGAAATGAATACACGTTTTTTGTGACATCTGACTTTGCAGTCATCAATATGTCTTGACAGCTGTCACACACCATGACACAAGACACTATATTTATTTTACATTTGTTGACCAGAATAGTCCGACTGGATACATGTCCATTTTCAGCAGAGGCCAGGGGAGAAAAGCTCCAAAGTTAGTTACAAAAGCAAACATGACAAAAACACACATTTGAAAAAGTTTACAGACTCAGTTGAGACATTTGAGTTATACAATCTGAAAAAATTATGATATAGCATACTTAAAATAACAGATTGAATAGTAATAGTACACAAGTATTGCCAAAGATTTAGTCAGGTTTAGAGCAAGAACATAGCAATGCGAATTAAAATACTGCTTGAGACTTTTCTTAAATTGTGTTAGGGAGGTCTCTAGAGTGATGTCATAAGGCAGTGAGTCCCAAGTTTAACAAAATAATTGGCAAACAGAGAGTCTCCAGCAAAGTTTTTGAATTTAACAGTTTGTACTACCAATCTATTAGATGAGCAAAGTGGTCTAAAATTATGGTGGGGGTAGATAATATTTTTAAGAGCAGGTATATTATCTGGTTGGTTAAGTACTTTATGAGCCATTATTAGTTGATTGTACTTTAATAGACTGGGTAGCTCTAGCCAACCAAGATAGTTTAAGTTTTTACAATGATGTGTTCTATAAGGCATACCAGTGGCAAATCTAACTATGTGGTTATAACAGGAAGAGAGTTTATTAAGATCACTTTTGTTTAAGTTCATGAGTAAAGGGAAGGCATAGAAAAGGGTAGAGAGTAGCTGAGAACGGGCTATGGCTATTCTAGCAGGTGGGATAAGTAATGGTTTAATTCTATATAATGTACCAAGTTTTTTATTGATGGTTTTAATAGTTTGGTTGTCATGCTTATCAAATTTAAGATTATCAACCAAGACACCTAGAAGTTTTGTGTAAAAGTCAGGGGAAATTGTAGTACCATTATTTGATTTAATGGACAAGGGTAGTATAGAGGATCTTTAAGTGGGAGAGAAAAGTAGAAGCTTTGTTTTGTTTGGATTTAAAATTAGACAATGCTCAGAAAGCCAGTTTTTGACTATATTAAATGTATTTGGGGTTAGTGTCTGCGATATTGGTTGGGATGTGGCAGAGCAAATCAGAGTGAGTCATCTGCGTATTGAATGCAATTAGCATTTGGAATGTCCATATGAAGGTCATTAATGAAAATGGAAAACAAAAGAGGTCCCAGAATAGATCCCTGGGGGACTCGAAGGGGATTAGGAAGGAGGTTAGATAGGTTATTCTTCCATCGGATGGCTTGTTGTCTATTGCAAAGATATGACTGGAACCATTGGAGAGAATGATTGTCTAAGGAAATTGCTTTCAAGGTGGAAATAAGTAGTTGGTGGTTAACCATATCAAAAGCCTTTGAGAGATCTAAAAAAGGGCAGAGGATGGTTTGTTATTGTTTCTGTTATAGTTAACAGCATCAGAGAAGGAAAGAAGGGCTGAGGTGGTACTATGATGTGGCCTAAAGCCATGCTGAGGTTTTACTAGTAGATGGTTCTGGATTAGATAGTGCAGAAGCCTCTTATGGATGCACTTTTCCATAATTTTAGCCAGTGGTGACAAGATAGCTATAGGTCTATAACTGGAAAGTTTGGTTGAGCTACCACCTTTATGGAGTGGTATGACATGAGAAGTTTTCCAGAGATAGGGGACTGTAGCTTCTGATATACTACGATTGATTAGAATGGAAATGGGATATGCTATAGTATTTGCAGCTTTTTGCAGATACTCAGCAGGGAGAAGATCAGCAGATAGGGTTGTGGGCTTTAGTTTTTTGATTAGGGAACAGATACTAGATCTAGAGACTGGAAGGAGGCTGAAGGAGTACTGTATACTGGGAATGGGAAGCTGTAAGTTAGAGGAACTCATAGGTAGCTCACTGGCTAGGGCCTAGATAGTCTCCGTGAAGAAACTATTAAAGTTATTAGCAACATCCTCTGATGGTTTATCTGTGGAGGCTGAAGAGTAGGTGTGGTGGTTTGACCAGGATGCAGTAGTTTATTTATACCTGCCTAGAATTTTTGAGGGTTTTTTCGTTACTATTCTGAAGATGAAAGTAGTAGTTTTTTATCTAGTAAAATGGCTCTTTTAGTCTCATTCCTTAACTGCCGATATATATTTTGAGCTTGAGGAGATTTAGTGGTACGCCACGTGGCCCATGCCTTATTTCTGAGTGAAATTCTTGATTTGGTTTCCTTAGAGAGCCAGGGTGCAGTTTTTGTTTTAGTCCTAATGGTGCGAGCAGAAGCATGGGAGTCAAGTATGGCCAGGAATTTTTTATTAAAGTAAGAGACACCTTCATCTAGGGGCAAGTTTTTCAGGGGAGACCAATTGCATGATTTAAGTTCCTCTTGAAATTTGATAGGGTCAAAATTCTTATTATTTCTAACTGTTCTATAGGTGGGCTGGTGGAGGTTATTGGTTTTGTGTTTAATCATAAAGATGAAAAAGTGATCACTGAGGTCATCGGGGAGAGACCCAAATGTATACAAATGGGGGTGACTATTGGTAAGAATCCAGTCTAATATACTTTTCTTGTGATTAGATTTGTCTATATTGGTGGGGGTGGATATTATCTGTATAAACCCATATAGGTTAATATGGGTAGTGGGAGATTCTGAGGAACAAGTGTTCTAGTCTATGTTAAAATCACCACGTACTATCATTTCTTGGGGATGGTTACTTGATAACCGCTGGGATATCTTCAAGGGTTTTGGCATTATTCCCTGGAGGAATATAAATACAGACAATATTTATGCTTTTGTTATTATTAATCCCATACAAAGGGAACAAAGTGTGAAAGTGGTTGGTCCAGCTGCTTCTCAACTCCAGGGTTCAGGGTTTGATCCTGGTTTCCTTATGTTGTATAGGTAGAGTCTCCGTGTTGTCACTTATCTCCATATCCACATGTATTTTTGGGTGCACTCCAGATTTCAACCACCACCTGAAGATATGCTGCTTAAGCAGAATGGCCCCTCTAGAATGATGGTTCAAGCTTTTCTTTACAGGTCTCCCACATAAAGCCTTTGGCTTAGTGGGATTAACTTGGTAAACAAAATGAAATAAAATGTTGTATCCTTGCATATTTCAAAACAAGTAGAGAACTGCAGGCTTTTCTGACTAACAAAGTCTGCAAACCACATTGTGTTTAACTTTTTTCATCTCACAGCTTTGAAAACACTGATACAGACTTTTCTATCTTCTGGCCTACATATTAATTTTAGCTTTTTTTATCTTTCTTTATTTCTTTATTTCTTTCTTTTTCCATTCAGTGTTATTACTTTATTAGTAGTCTGCTCCATCCTGCTCAGTGTAAATGTTTCTAGTTCACATTTTTGAAGCAGCATCTAATGAAACACAATTCAATTAACATATTTTATTAGAAAGCCTTACACAGAAACACATTACAATGAAAATAACAATAGGACAGGGGAAAAAAAACAAAATAATTAAATTAGAAAGCATGCTGCTGGAGTGGCAAGCCCCCCTGCACCCTGCACCTCTTACTCTAACTTCAAGGTCTATGGAATTTGAAATAAAGCCTAATCATTTGTTTGCACTTAATGAAATAAAGTTAGTTTGTTTTGAAACTTTGTATGCCTTTCCCATTTTCATTATAGCACGTTTCTCTTTAATGCTTTTCAATTATTTGTGTTTTCTGTGAAATATTTGCAGTGGATGTGTTTCTGTAACATCTGCTTCAGGCAGCTAAACAAGAAGCAGAAAAGTACAAGCAAGGATCTTTTGTGATTTATACTCCTCAACCTTTCATCATTTTGTAGCTCCTTTGAGCTACATATATAATAATCTGAGTGAAACATGCAGTCTACGTATGTAGCACCCCTTGCCCACATCATTACCAGCCAAGGTATTCTATCACTTCTCTATTGCCCCCAACGCACACACATAATTTCTAGTAATAGTCACCCTGTACACTTTAAGCTGATGTATGCATGAAACATTTTCATTTTAATAAAACCTGTGGTGTTGAGTGACAGATGATCATCGCCTAGCTGGAAGATTTTATACTGATTTACTTTTAGGGGAAGCAGAGATGCAGAAAACAAAAAGGTCTGACATATTTTAACTATTAGCCATAGCCCTAGAACCAGCATGGCTGCATAAATAGTCCCCTAGTCTGTACAGAAATGAAAGTGCCAGCCTCTGTGCTAGAACCCTGCTCCCTCTTAGGAATGTTACATACTTCCATTTCTGTTCAGTGTTCCAGGAAAGCAGTCACCCTCTGCACTGGTGCAGAAGCTGTCCATACTATTCTTAGTTACAACTAATTTGTGACTATTCAGGATGATTTTAGAAATGGCTAATTTTATTGTGTGAATGCACAAAAAAAAAAAAAAAAAAAAAAAAAAAAACCAGATGAAAAAGACTTCTTGGATCCCAAGTCTACTCATTTCTGAGATCTGCCCAGTAGTGATTATCATGGTTAGCAATAGTTTCCTTACCTAATGATCATGCTGTGGGTACTGTTAATTGAGAGGTTAATTCTCCTGACCCCTGCAAGGACTGTCTTACGTCTGGCTCATGCACTGCTGAATTCCAGCAGTTTCAAGAATGTAAGGGGCAAACACAAGACAACAGTTTCCATCATCTGTCAAATTCTGCCTTCCATTATTTCTGTATTTTCATAAATACTACATGTCACACAAGTAAAACACAGACTTAAATTGGGCATGTGTTGTATCAAACTAATGCAGCTGTATGAGGTTTTGTTGTAAACATTACCATTTGTCACAAAAAACAATTTGTCACAGTCTTTTACAAATCTGAAGGACAGCACAATCTCAAAATTAAATTGTGATAATGGTGCTTCCATTTCATAGTATATGAAGTAAGTAAATTAGCTTTACCACCACCTACTTCTACTAGTCATTGACATATTTTGTGTCTTATAATCTCTGAATTTAGAAGTTAGCTTATAAAAGTATAACGTCAGAATAAAATAAGTAATACAGGATACAATACTAGGGTACATGGAAATGTAACAGGAACAAAGACATCATTAAATACAAAAGTACCTGTTCAAATGACTTGCATAAAATACATTATATATATATATATATATATATATATATATATATATATATATATATATATACACATACACATTCTTAACTGCCATTTATCTATTTTTTGTGAACAACATTCAGTTTAAGAAGTACCTAAGGAAAGTACATTTTCATGTTTTAACTGTACTTAGAACTGATATACGTTCATTAGAATGTCAAATTGTAGAATACTGAAAAAAGCAGAGATAAGGTCTTAAGATAAACACACACACACATACACACACACACAAACAAAATGGAAGAAAAAAGTTGAAGCAGCTGCTTACATCTTTAAAGGACCAAGTGCTGGTACACTAAAAATGATACCAGAAAGCTTGTTTTATGTCAGACGGGGCCCTTACAAAGTAATGGTGGGTAATAAAACTAGGATATCCTCACTGCAGTTTGTAAGAAAAATAAACAAGGCCACTCAGATCAGCATTTTTCTTACACTCTCCTGATTAACATTTTATTTGCCAAACAAACTTTATGATCCTCTTTGATGCTGTGAGATAATATTTACTAAGCTATTTTGCAACCCTCTTGTCCAAAGACCATGTAGACAAAGCAATTTTAATATGTCAGAATATCTGTGGTTAAAGATCATATGAGGAATGCAAGAACTTCAGTCTCTTTCAAAAAATAAATAAATAGAAAATCAGAAAGTTTTCAAATGATCTCAAAGCTTGCTCATTTTCATATCAAAAACCTAAGGTTAAGAAAGTAAAATTTGGCAACACTTATTAAAATAATTAATTCTCAACACTGCATCCTCTATCTGTTTGCTTTGATATAAAAACAATGTAAAGCTGCATGCAAGTGCAACTAGCTAAAGCAGAACAGTGAGAAATAACTAATCTGTTTTCATACTCAAAATATAAGACAATGCCATTATATTTCTGTATTTTAGGAAACCAGAAAAGAAGGATAAAGGAATACACGACAGTACAGGAAATAGCAAAACTGGGACAAAAAGAAAGTTTTTAACCTTCTCTAAAGTTGGTCAGCAAGACCCCATCTAGAGGAATATGCAAGGCCTGAGACATCAGTAGTATAGTGACACAGACAAGGCACAGGTCGTTTAAAGGAGGGCAAAGGAAATGGATGCATGGTCTATATCAGAAGTAATAAGAGCACTGGTCTAGTAAACCAGGGGTCATGAGTGTTGGGAGGGTGGCCTAATGGTTAAGGTGTTTGCCTTGCAAACACAAGGTGCAGGGTTTAAGTCTCACAAGGGACAATTGGGTAAAATAAAAAATGCAACAAGGGCAGTTAGCTTAGTACAAACCTATGATTCATCAATATAAAGAGAGGCAGATAGAATAAAAACCACAACATGCATATAGCCCAGAAAGACTGCCTTGGCAGCAACATTTAAATACTTCATGGAAAACCATAAACTCAAAGTGAATATCATAACAAGAAATCAAATTCATAAAAATAAGAGGACCCCAACTGAGGATACAACACGTGTAGTTCAGGGAAGACATGAAGAACTATTATGGCACAAAAAAGTGGTAGATGACTGGGACGGCCTTTCTGAAGATTTGGCTCTGTCAAGAACAGTGAGTGAATCTGAGTGTAAGAAATAAGTATAAAGATACCATTATGAAAACTTAGATATGCTAAGTTGTTAGGTAAGTAGAACCATTGTTTCCAAAAAAGAAACAATATACAAGTTAGGAAGGCTCTGTAATCTTTATAAGTCTTCAAAATCTGTTTCAATATTACCTCAAGTTAAAGCTCTAAACACATTAAATAAGCAAATGACAATTGTCTTTATTTCAACACAAACTGTCCTTTAATAAAGGACTAATGTTGTTCTTTAAAGTTTGCTTTTTCCAATTCTGAAAGAAATTATTTTTATTTCATTTTTCAGAATAACACAAATCAAGCACAGAGCCAAATATATACCTAAAATATAGAACTAATAACCATGCACACTCACTACACTTTTTTATTTTCTATTGCATCTTCTACCCAATACCCCTTCATTGTTTTGATAAAGGGTATAATAACTAAATTCACAATGACAGTCAACTGAAATGGACCACAAACTATGTACATGAAACAGTACCAGCCTTGAATGAAATAAGCAGAAAAAAAGTCAGAGTTAGCACACATGTATATAGGTGTGGAAACAGGAGAATATGTAATAGTTATGCAGCCCCGTGCACTTCCTCTCTGCCTCCTGGCTTTGTCTCTGCTCCTCATCTAGGACATAACTCTCTGACAACCTTGATTACCTTTCTTATACCCCCTTTAAAGAACAAATTCACTTAACATGCTTATCCCCTTCTAATACCTCACTTTACTGTACATCTTAAACTACTATATCTACTTATAATTAGCACAACCAAATTACCACTCCAGCACTACTTCACTGCTTACACTCAGACTTGCTTATCTCGTCTAATACATCACTCTACTGTATTTCTTAAACTACTCCTACCTATTCTTATACACCACTCTTCTATCTTGAAAGTCTCAGTACAAGGTTGTAAATTTAATGTTTGTAAATATCAAAAGAAATTTTAATATACTATTACGCTATTTATTCACAAATACTGCATTATAAAATTTGTTACTGTAAATATTGATTGTATTAAATATACCTTGGAACTTTTCTTCCTGAGCCTCCGCTGAAGAAGGACACCTGTGCCCAGTCAAACTTTCTCAGTAAACACATACCAATAAATAAATAAACAATCCCTTGGATAACTACTTACTCCTCCAAGCGATGAAGTCACAAAGATTGTGTGATGAATACCAGTAATAGATCATTTGATCAAGTCTGAATGATCAAAGCATTTTAATTCATTTTTTATGCTGTGGCCAAGCTCCACCCCCAGGGAGCAGGCTGCACACCCTGCTTGTTTTATTAAACTCTGCAGTCATAGGTTCATACTTGCACCCCTTTAAATATCAAGACAAACCCATTGTTGTTATGCCTCACATTTACAAGCTTAACTGAGAATCCCCTGGGCTATCTGCGGTGGCATCCATTAAGGTCTGAATTTCTCTTGAACATATCCGTAGTGCTCTGCCTCCACATGTGGGATTTTGTTCGACGGCATAAGGAGTCTTGCCCAGATCTTCCCCTCCCAGCCGTCCTAGGCATAGTGGGCTTTAGGGTTTGAAGTCTCCCCTATACAGCACCAGTGGATCTGGATTTTTGAGGTTTATCATATTCAGCTAAGAGTCTGTAACACCGCAGTATTCATATCACCCATCCATTCACCTTGAGATTTTCGGTAGCGACTAAAGAGGCTCTGGTTCAACAGTCACGGCTATTTGGGACCACAGCATAGGGACCTTTTTGTGATGAAGAGTGAACTTTTGGCCTCTCCGGTCCTGCAAGTGTTGGGTCAGATACATTCCAGATAGGCTGATGGCGCTCAATCATTCTTCTGATGAGTGCTGAGTAAAGGGAGACTACTGGCTCCCTTGATGGGGACATTAAACCCCTCATGATTCTGTTAGCTGATGACCCTTGATGGTCTTGTGTAGCTGCTTAGGCATACTGACATCTCCGAAGACCAGACTACTATCAAATGATGCATTTTGAATTACAATGCTTCTTCTTACCTTGACACATTCCATGGTTGGTAGCTAGGGGCCAATCATTGTTCTTTAGAGGATTATGGCCTCAGTTGATTGGCATTTAACTGTAGATTGTAGCTCTGGCACCAGCTAGTCTTCACTTCTTGGAACCCTTCTGAGATATCTGTGTGAGATGTGTTTTCTAACCAAATTCCGTGGTTCTGAGACAATGCTTTTCATCATCTGTGTCCCTCCTGTTTTTACTTGTACTTTGGGACCTTGATGCCAACAGAGAGCAGGCAGTCACTGAGCCTGTTGTCTACACCACTTCTGGTAACCGCCAGACAGGTCTGACATTGATGAACTCTGGTCTATTAGGTTTCTACCCACTGTGGGTGTTTGCATGGCTGTAAATGATGTTGAGGTTGACGATTTTAAGCTGATGGGTTTTCAGCCGAACCAGTGTTGTATCCAGTTCGAAGGCAAACCTATAATTTGACAAGGCTGGCTATGGACTGCCACTGTATGACTCTGCTTTCCTGGTTGTTTGAAAAAAAGTCAACCAATGCCCAAAGCATGATTTGCACTTTAATAACTGCCAAACTCATTTGTTTCAAAATAAGTGAATTCCTATCTTTTATATGTAGGGTCCATGGGTATCCTCTCCATGGCTTTGCAGATAAGGCTTTAATTGCTAATTTCACAGTAATTCCCAGATGTCTTCCATGGCACCGCCTTTGAGGCCAACCAAGGAGTTGCAGTCGTGGCTGTGGGTATGTCAGAGGGGTAAGAGGTTGATTGGACAGCATCCGCTATGTGGGTTTATTCCCTGTTGAGTTCATGGACAGTAGAGATTGAGTTCATCAGGTCCCATGGATGGGTGGTTTTAACTTTTTAAGGCAAAAGTTCTCACTTTTGCGGAGGGAGCACACAGGGGGCTGCAATGTCAGGTGTCCTATATGTTGTCTCCTTTTTCTTGAGGAGGGGGCAAGTGGGCACTGAACCTGTTGGTCCAGTAGCCAGCTTGATGTCTGTAGGATCAGGGATCTTAAATCATCACCAATAGGGCCTGTCAGCCATCTGGGAGTTTCCTCCATCTTTTCTCTAACTTTTATAGCTAAAAAGAGAAAGCCCTAGTTGTTTTTTGAGTTTTAGCTATTTTTCTCTTAATCTGCTTTAAGGCTTTTTTAGTTTGATACTTAGTTTCTTTTTTTATAGTGATTTCTACTGTCTTACCTTTTAATTTTTTGCTCTATCTTAGTCTGTTAGTCCTTTGTTTGCTAGAGTTTGTTTTAGCTGGCTCCTAGTTTTACTTCAGCTCCTGTTTAGTAGGTTCAATTTTAAGGGTTTGGGTCCTCATCTTGCAAGTCCCGCCAGTCCCTGTAGGTTTGTTTAGAAGGCCAGACTGACGCTGCCAGCGGCTTTGCTAGTGTTTTCTTTTGAGTGGGGGCACTTGAAGATAGTCACACTAGCAGGTAGAAGTGTGAGTCTCCTTGAAGAGTGGTGTTTTTTATCTTTTCCTTTTTGTTTCAGGTTATTTTTGGGATGAGGGACCTCCAGTTTCGATTTTGAGATGATCAGTGATCACCAGTGTCTTATTATACTTCAGGATGCTGACATTGTGCTCCCATGTTCGTTTGTGATCTGATCTTCCCATGTTGTATCTTGTGTGAGTTGAACATTGTGTTCACATGTTGGCATTTGAGTTTACAGTTTCCAGAACTTTTGGGCTAGGAGTGTTTGGGCTTGAGAGAGTAGGTACTTGGAGTTGTCTAATTTAGTGAAGTTTAAGGTTATATAGTGGTGTTTGTGTTTTATTGTGTAGTGTTTCAGGAAGGTCATCAGTGTGGTTCAGTGAGATGTGAGGGTGTTTGTTTTCGTGAGGGTGCTTGCAAGATGGTTGCAATGTGAGGGTCAGTCTGCCAATGGTCTCCGAGCACCTCGTCATGTTGAATTGAGTCTTGAGTGTCCAGGTCGCACGATAATTGATGAACCCCTATGTATTCCCTCCTATCCGGATTGGACACCCGGGCATGATATGAGGTAAAACCACAGTAAGCGCTGGGAAGGCTTGGGAGGTGAACCGGAGCCTTGAACCAGGTTTCTGCCACTGGTTCCTTGAGACCAGCCTTCATACTGAGAAGGGCTGATTTTTGAGTTTGGGTTTCTGGCATTGAATTGAATTTTTTGAGATTTTTTCCTTTTTGTGTTCTGGGGTGGTAGGTTTTGGGGTTTTTTTCCTTTGAAGGCACTATGGGGGTGGCAAGGCAGCCTGCCAATATCCGGAATCCCAGGGTGACAGGTGCAACAATATCTTACTTGACCAGCGGCTAGCGGCAGGTCGTCATCTGGTGAAAGCACACTGGATGACAGATGACGCAGTGTTTAAACCAATTAGCGGGAAGCTGATCATCTTATCTCTGTATTGTGGCATTGTTACAGGTGATCATGGATACTGCTCAAGGGTCTACTCTTGGTGAAGGTAGGATCAGCTTTAATCCTCAAGGTCTCAATGTCTCTTTTCATGGTCAGGAGGAAGCCCGAGGTTGGTCCCTTACACCAGGGTGGACAATGATGACCGCATGTGTTTCGCCCTGACACTTTGAGAGGAGACTTTAACTTGAATTTATGGTTACCTTCTAGCGCAGCACAGGGCTTAAGTGCTCTCCTAGGTACTCAGTCTGGTGAAAGCGGGCGTCGTCTTGTCTGACCTAATACCAGGGACGGGCTGTGTGTCTGGCATCTCATTTGGCCTTAAGGAAGTGCTGCTGTTGTTTCCTCTGACTGTCTGTGGTTGCTGGTGTTGGTGTTGTTGGTGTGTTCTGTGGTTGTGGCAGTTTTGTTGTCTTGCTTTGTTTGCTGCTGTTTTGGTAATTTTCCTGCCTTCTCCAGTATTGTTTTGTGTGTTTATGTGTGCATATGAGGTTGTGAGGTTGGTAATGGGAGACTGGGTCTATAGTGTGTGGTAAGGGTCTCCTCCTCCTGTCCACTGGTCTTGCCATGTCCTCCTGGAAGAGTCCAGCCCCCAGTTTGGCCGTATAGTTGCATCTCTCGCATGTATTTGTTTAAGCATCTGAGGAGAGGAGAGTCTGTGTGTGCACAGGAAACACAACATTGCCTCAATATGGCAAGTTCACCTGCTTCAGCTGAGCAGACAAGGTAGCTGTTGATCTGAGCACATGCTAGAAGGAATAGACAAAAAAAAGCTTTAAAAAAGATGCCGGGGGGGCGTGAGTGATCGAGAGATGGGGGCTTGCCTTTTGGGGTACTATGACAGACAAGAGTGGCGTATCAAGGTAATAAGTACTGTAGGAGCAAGTGCTACATTTAACAGGAGAGAGAATAGTCTACTTGGAGTATAGGAGAGATCTGATCAAATTATAGGATCGCTGATTAGATCAGTGGTATGGTTAGGGTAGAAGTTTGGAGGGGAGGATTTGAAGGTGAAAAGACTTTAGGTGGATAGTTTAAACCTGTAAACTTAAACGCTGCGCCCTAGTGTGCAACAGTGGCAGCTCCGCAAAATCTAAATCAGCCCGGCTTGGCGTTTACTGCGCTTTATACCAGGGGGCTGGAAAAAGCTGAAACTGGCCAAAGCGACCAATAAACTACTAGTTACTAAGCAAAACTCCTCACAAACTGGACAAAAGGCAAGCCTCAATTTCACTCCCACTGGTAAGCAAGGTAACTTCCTCTCCCCCAAATAAGGCAAGGAAACAGTACACAGGTCATCAAACCTCATACAAAAATATAAGTATAAACTAAGAATTGCTGTCAAATCATGGACTTGTCAATCTCTTTTAATCAAACAGTCATGAGCATGCATACATGCTCTCATTTTAAAGCCCTTTTATACAACACCTATATGGACTGTGTTATGATGCATTCTGGATTTCTCTCAAACATATGCAGTTTCCCTGCATTGTTTCATTCATACACAACCTCCCCATACATGCACTACCTCCCTACAGTACACATAGCTTCTGCACACATCTCTATGCAATGCTTTGGTCCTGTACTACAGCTTCTCTGTATGCCCCATACTGTTTCACCCTGTGTTATAGTATCCCTGCATGCCCCATACTGTTTCATCCTGTTTCAAAGTGTCTCTCCAGGCCTCATATTGTTTCACCCTGAGTTACGGTATATCTGCATGCCTCATACAGTTTCATCCCTGTGGTACAATATCCCTGCATGCCCAATACTGTTTCATCCTGGGTATAGTATCCCTGCATGCCTCATACTGTTTTACATGGTGTCCCTGCATACCCCATACTCTTACATCCCTATGGTACAATGTCCCTGTATACATAATTCACTTTTTCTTTTTTTGTGTGTGTGTGTGTGTTTAGTATTTACAATTTATATGAATGTTTGCTTACTTGTATTGTTGTAGCACTATCATGTACAGTTTCTTCCTGCAATGCATGAAGTTTACATGAAGACATGATTTCATTTGATGTTTCATCCCAGTAGTACACACAGCTGCATTGTTTGTTTGCTTCTTTGTACTATTTTCTCCATGTGGTATGCATACTTTTATTCCCGTCATACTCAAATTCCCCATGACTGATTTATTCTGGTGTTTCATCCCTGCTGTATGCATGGTTTAGCTCCTGCAGTATATTTCATTGCCTTGAAATCATTCACCCTTGCACTGTTTAACCCTGTTGCATTTTCCCTGCATGTACAGTTTCATTCCTGTACTACACACAGTTTATCCACATGGATGCCTTATGAAACTGATTTGTCAGTGCAGTACACACAGTTTCATTGTCTGCATGCCTCCATGCATTGTTTATGCCCTGTGGTATACATAATTTCCTGCAAGCATACCTCTTTGAAGTGTTTATATCCTGTGATACACAGTTTCACTTAAACTATACATACTTGCACTAATTCATCCCTGTGGTACAGTATCCCCTGCATGCATACCTCCTTGTAACGTTTCATCCCTGTGGTACAGTATCCACTGCATGCATACCTCCTTGCACTGTTTCATCCCTGTGGTACACTTTACCCTGCATGCATACCTACTTGCACTGTTTCATCCCTGTGGTACAGTATCTCCTGCATGCATACCTCCTTGTACTGTTTCATCCCTGTGGTACACTTTACCCTGCATGCATACCTACTTGCACTGTTTCATCTCTGTGGTACAGTATCCACTGCATGCATACCTCCTTGCACTGTTTCATCCCTGTGGTACACTTTACCCTGCATGCATACCTACTTGCACTGTTTCATCCCTGTAGTACAGTATCCACTGCATGCATACCTCCTTGCACTGTTTCATCCCTGTGGTACACTTTACCCTGCATGCATACCTACTTGCACTGTTTCATCCCTGTGGTACAGTATCCACTGCATGCATACCTCCTTGCACTGTTTCATCCCTGTGGTACACTTTACCCTGCATGCATACCTACTTGCACTGTTTCATCCTTGTGGTACAGTATCCACTGCATGCATACCTCCTTGCACTGTTTCATCCCTGTGGTACACTTTACCCTGCATGCATACCTACTTGCACTGTTTCATCCCTGTGGTACAGTATCTCCTGCATGCATACCTCCTTGTACTGTTTCATCCCTGTGGTACAGTATCCCCTGCATGCATACCTTCTTACACTGTTTCATCCCTGTGGCTCACATGGTCCTGTGCATGCATACCTCCTTGAACTGCTTCATCAATGAAGTGCACACAGTTTTCCTTTTTTTTCCAAAATCATTTTTATTTTGTTTTCATTATAAACATACACAAATTTACATATAACAAATACAATAAAACAATAACAAAACTATTTACAATATTTACATTCATCCATGGTAAACAATCATTTTATCCATGAAAAATTATAAGTATTTATTCAAAAGGTTTTCCAATTTTTGCCATGTTATTTTTTTATGAGTGATGCTATGAGTTCTATAACAAATGGTTTGCAGTTCTTTTTTACAAATAACTTTTACTAAATTAATAAATTCTCTAAACACCAAATCTTGTTTACTTTTACAGTTCAAAGTAATAACTTTTCTGGCAATTGCAAGAATTGACCAGAGTAACTGAATCTGAGATTTAGGTATTACATTAGGTATGGGAACATTGAATAGGATTAGTGAGTTAGAAATATGACAGTTATCAGACCATAAAGCGTTTACAAAATATCTGAAGTCTTTCCAGTATTGAACAACATTTCTACATTCAATGAACATGTCAGCCCAGTTGGTCTCTAGTAATTCATCACATTTCCAACATTTACTTTCACTGTTTTTGAGTATAAGATTTATTTTATGTGGAGTATAGAAACACCTATTCATAAATTTCCATGTATGCAATCTCCAATATAATGAAGAAGAGGTACCATACGTAGATTTCAATAACAGTTTTTTTTGATTCATCAGATATTTGTTCTCCATTAATCTTTACATAGTAATTCCAAAAATCTGGGTCACATTTTAGAGTGTCTTCTCTTAGTATCTTATAGATAGGTGAAATACTTAATTTTTGATCATCTGTCTTTTCAAGACACACAATACAAAGCTAGATCAAACTAGGTATAGATTCAGTCTCTAGGTTGATTGATACTCTCATTTTGTTTTCTATAAACTGCTGTAATGTGTGTATAAACAATCGTTTTGACTATTATCAAAACTACATAGAATTGAGTTTAGTGGTTTAATACTCTTATTTTGAATACACTAGTGCCAGAATATCAAGTTATTTTCCTTTAATTTTTGCATCACATTGATGTTGAAAGAATCTAGGCAATCAGGAGAGCATGCTATAAGGAATATACAAAATAGGAATTGTTTAATGTTGTATTTACAATGAATTATATTTTTAAAGTTATTAAATATTTGATTACTGCCATAAGAAAAATTATCAAACTTCTTATTAAATAAACAAAATTCACATAAAAGCCAATGAACTCTACTTATTCCATATTGTTTCTTAAATTGATTTTTTATAGTTCTGACATTAGTTATGTAAATCTCGTGTATTATTTTCCAGCCAGTTATATAGGTAGGTGTGATCCAATGTAATATTACATTAATTATAACTGATTTGAAATAAAGATCTAAGCTAGGGAATGCTAGTCCATTACTGTTCCAAGCTCTAATGTGTCATTTATATCCAATCCTAGGTTTTAAGGGGAACCATAAAATTTTAAGTAGCATGAAATGTAATTTTTTTAATAAGTTTTTGGGAGGGGGTAGTATCAATGTCTGTATATAAAACAAAGTTTTAGGTAAAATTATCATTTTAATTAAAAAGAGCCTATCCTCCATTGTGAAGAGCATTTTAGTCCATCTTTTGATTAGTTCACTAATGGTGGTTATTAAGTTATTGTAGTTTAACAGATTATTTCCATGTACTCTTTATACTGACGCCCAAATATTCTAATACATCAGTCTCGCAATTAAACAGGCTATTTTCTCTTGGGTTTTTGTTGATCTTCTTGTTTCTCCCGGACCGCCGGCGAAAACAGGCTCTATGGAACCTAATCCGGACCGGGTCAACAAATGTTAAATAAAAATAAATAAATAATAATAAAAAAAATCTTCTTGTTAATTAGTAATATTTTGGATTTATTATGATTAAATTTAGGCCCTAAAATTCTTTCAAACATGCTTAAGGTATTTATAACATCATGCAAAGAATCATCAATATCACCCAACGGTAACAACATATCATCAGCAAATAATTGTATCTTAGGACAATAGTCCTTATTAATTTGAAAGCCTTGTACATTTTTCTTGCTTCTGATATATGTAGCAAAAGGTTCCATTGAAATAGCAAACAATAATGGTGACAAAGGACAACCTTGTCTAGTTCCCTTAAGGAATTCTAGTGGTGAGGATAGACATGATTCGATTTTCACATAAGCTTGCGACCCACTATAAATTTTCATTAATAAGTTGACAAAATTTGAGGAGAGTTCAAAACCAATTAGAATTCTTTATAGATAAGACCAACTAATAGATTCAAATGCCTTTTCTATGTCTAGGCTGATAATAGTTTGTTTTGTTTTTTTATATTTGCATGGTATGTCTATTAATGATAGTAATTTAATAATGTTATCTTGCACTTTTCTATGAAGAATGAACCCTGTCTGATCATTATGTATTAAATTAGGTAATATTTTCTTTATCCTGTTAGCTAATATCATCATGAAAATTTTATAATCAGTGTTTAGTAATGAAAGTGGCCTATATGAATCACAAGATTTGGGGTCCTTACCTTGTTTTAAAATGGAATATTTCCACAATGGGGGTGTTAAACATTTTTTTTTTTAAAAACAAGTTTATTGTTTTAACATATAAGAGAAATATCATAACAATTTTATACAAATAATTAAAAATAGGTATTATTATAATATTCAACAAAACAACTAAAGTATTTACAAAGACATCCACTACAATCAGATCAATTAATTAAACTAAAATACTGTGCTATTGAAATTAGAATTTTTTAACAAATTTTGTAAATTATCCCATACAATAAAATGTGATGTTTTTCTAGTTGTTCTCATTCTAATTGTGCTTATTTCCATATGACACATTATATTCATAACATTTTAAATTCATTGAATGAAGGAGGTGTATCTGAAATCCAATTTCTAGTTATTATTTTCCTAGCCACTGCTAGGATAGACCATAACAAGGGAAGCTTAATCTTTTAACACATTGAGGTACAGGTGTGTTGAATAATATAAGAGACTTAGAAATAATGAAATTATCTGTAAAAAGAGCCTGCAAAAATTCATTAATTGACTTCCAGTATTCTTTCAACTTCATACAGTCATAAAACATATGAGCCAGTCAGCATTAATTTCTACATTACATCTCTTACATAGATTATCTTTATTATTAATTTTATTCATCATCAAAGGTGTATAAAAAGATCTATGTAAAATTTCCATGTATAAAGTCTCCAGACAATGGAAGATGTAGTTCTATAAGCAGATTCCAATATATTGTTTATCTTGTTGAGTTGGTGGGTCCCCATTAATAGAGGTGAAATAATTCCAGTATGAATCTACATTGTAAAAGTTTTTGTCTGATAATTTTATGTATATATGAAAGTTTACCTTATCAGAAACTTTATTGTAAATTTATTATCAAGTAATCAATCAGTTTTGGAATAGATTCTTTAACTGTTATAGACATTAGATCTATTCTATCAATGAGATGTTGTCTAAAGATCTGAACCTCTAACCAGCAAGTTTCTCTTAGATCAAATTCTTGTTTTAAGAAATCTAGATTTTAACTTTATTATCAGATATCAGCTGATACCAGTACTTTAGATTATTATCTATAGCTAAATGAGCTCCTTCAGAAGTAGATGACATAAAACATACCCTGAGTATAGATTATAGGGAATACAATAAAATTCCATTCCTATACTTAGGTGCATGAATATAAAGTTACGATAACTAATAATAATATTTAATGGGTAACAGACCATATGTTTAGGTGTAATAGGTGAAGTACAAAATTCCTTTAGCAACCACAACATGGAGTTATTTATAATCATATTTTTATGTGTAAGGAGATTTTCATGAAGTGCATACTAATTAGCTCCCAATAATCTTTCCATTTTATGACATATGACCCATCTATTAATAAAGTAATAACTTTTATAATAAGAGATAATATATAAATTAAAGTCTGGAAAGAAATACCCCTTGAGACCAGCTATTAGTATGTTTCTTTAATGCAATCCTAGGTCTATTAGGTTGCCCATAAGAAATTTAACATTAGTGTATTCAGTTTTCTTGATAGTTATTTTGTAGGAAAAGTATTATTGATTGTATTAAGTATAAAATCTTGGGGAATATTATCATTTTAATAATTGTAAGTCTCTCTCCTCCATAGTAAAAACATATTATTCCAGGTATTAAAAAAGATTTTGTATATTAAGAAAACAGGTATTATAGTTATTATATATAATAGATTTAATATCTTTAGATAGTATTATACCTAAATAAGTTATCTGACCTGAGTTGGGTACATATTTAGTAAAATCACTAATGAGAGTATTTTTTCATGTATATATAGGTTATTTTAGTTTTTTCTTCATTGAATATTAAACCAGAAATACTTTTAAAATTCATCATTTTATCAAATAAAGACTGTATAGAAGAATTAGATCCTGCTGATGTAATTAGAACCTCATCTAAAAAGTTGAATTTTGATGTTGTATTTTCTTCTATTTCAAACCCTCTATGTCAGTAATTGTTTCTAATCAAATTAGCCCAAAGCTCCATTACTAAAGTGAATAATAGTGGAGAAAGTGGACATCCTTGCTTTGTACCTTTAAGAATGGGTATTTTTGTGAAACATATGTTCCTACCTTAATATAAGCCAAGTTCCTTGTAGAAATGCTCAATTAAATTTACAAATGCATCAGAGAATTTGTGCATTTCAGTAAGGTAAACAGATAGTCCCAACTTACTGAATCAAATGCTGAACCTATATCAAGACTAATAAGTGTTAAATCTTTTCTTTTCCTATTTGCAAAATCTATTAATGTTAAAGTTCTTCTTATATTATCATAAGTATTTCTATTTACAATGAAGTCCGTCTGATCGATGTCTATAATGCCGGGATAATTGTCTTCAATCTATCAGCAAAAATACTCATAAACATTTTATAATCAACATTAAGTAATGAGATGGGTCGATATGAAGAACATCTAGTTGGATCTTTATTAGGTTTTAAAATTGGTGAAATAAATGTATATTGCCAAGATGGGGGTTATTAACCTCGGTTTGGGCCAGAATAAAACCTTATGTATTAATGAATATGTAGTTTTAGAAAGGATTTTATATATCTCTGGTATAATACCATCATTACCCGGTGCTTTGTTTGATTTAAGCTTATTTATTTGTGTAATAACTTCTGTATATGAAATACTCTTGTCCAATAGTTTAATCTGTTGTTTATTAAGCTTTTTATTCATGTTTGTGGTTATAAACTCCTTTATTTTATCTTTAGGTTCCATGTTAATGTTGTTATGGTTAATCTTGTGAAAGTGATTTCTAAATTCATCCAGTATTTCTGGTATACTAGAAACATTCTTCTTTTTCCTTAGAGAAAAGATTTCTTTGATATGGTTTTGTTTATTCAATCTTTTTGTTTTATTTAGCAGTTAGTATAAACATTGACAAGGTTATCACACTGACACACCACAGATTCAGGAAAAATACTCTATTCATAAAATATGTCAGTTATGATGAGTTTAAATGATGTAGTTTCTTGTAGCAAGTAAATATCTTATTTTAGAAGGCATAGAAAATGAAACATTTATTTAAATGTTTTTGAAAATCTACTTAACAGTATCATAATAATCTGTGTTAAAAACTTGTGTCCCAAACATATACTTTACTATAACTCATTTAATTCATCTGATTGACAAGCATAAATAATCGTATAACTCTATTCTGGAAGAAATGTCATGTGATATATTTTAAAGCAGTAGGTTAGCATGATTGTAAAATCTGGTTACTAATATGTGTTTGCTGTGCATTATTTTGTAAAACAGACAGATTTATTCTAGGACAGCAAGTAGGATACTGCTCTACAAAGACACAACTCAGTGAGATCAGATATATATATATATATATATATATATATATATATATATATATATATATATATATATATATATGTATATGTGTGTATGTGTGTGTGTATGCATGTATATATGTGTATGTGTGTGTGTGTGTGTGTGTGTGTGTGTGTGTGTGTGTGTGTGTGTGTGTGTGTGTGGGTGTGTGGGTGTGTGTATATGTGTGTGTATGTGTGTGTGTGTGTGTGTGTGTTTATGTGTGTGATAGCTTTTTTTAGGTAATAACAGGTGTTTCTGAGAATCTGCATAACTAACTATGCAATATGATTTATAATAATTTTATGAATACAATATTTTACTCTATTGACAATAATGAAGTTTAAGTAAATGCTCATATACAAACAATTCAAGATTTTTGGAAGCTGTTGATAGAATTCACATGACAGAAAAATAGATGCATCTTAATGCATGTAATGTCTGAATCATATTAGCCAAAAGTTTTGGTTAAATGAATGTTAGAACATAATTTTCTCTCCTCTTGATTTCCTAACATTAAGATTATTTGAATGCTATAGAATACAGTGTTATATATTACATAGATCTATATAATAGTATGAACAGTTTTTAAAAAAAAAAAAAAAAAGTTTATTTAGTTTATATGATGCTGTTTTACCAAATGTGTAGTTTTGTCTTGATAGATAATTGAATTGAAAACTGTTAACCTCAGTTAAATATAACTAGTATTAAATTGATAAGGAAGTGGTAGCTGAATTGCTGCTGCTTAGGGTAAGAGGGGTTAACTTGAGTAGTAAATACTACTCTAAGTTGGAGTTTTCAACTCAGGCAGGATGCAAGGTTTAATCCTTACATTTATTCCCCATTACTGTTTTTGCTGTTGTCCAGGTTTTTTTGTGCTAAGGTGTGAAGTGAGAACTGAATTTGTATTCCCTCATCACTGGCTTTGTTTGTCCAGGTTTTTCATGCTAAGTGGTTGAGAGCTATCTAAATAATAGCCATTAAGTTTCAGTCTTCCTATTTTTCAAACTGCTAATTTAGTATAGTGGTATGTTGCACTGACTGTAGTGCATATGGTTCTGGGTTCAAGACATGCATGGTGGTAACACAGCATTTTATTCTAGCAACTTTCCAAAATTATACAAGCAATGTTTAAAATGTGTCCCTGGCTTTTGTCCCCCCCCCCAATAAATGTTGGCTTTTCCAGATTTCGTGTGCTGCAAAGTTCAGAGATACAGCTGAGTGTTGAGTACATTTTACAAGGAGCTGAGAGCTGCAGGGAAACTAAGGTTTAGTGTTGCTTATGCTGAGTCTGCTTATACTGTTAAAAGCACAACAGGTAGTGTACTTGCTCTTGATGCAGAAGGCTGTGGGTCCTTCTCCCTCAGTAGGTAGATGCATTGCTGATACTGTACTGTGTTGTAAAGGGGGGTGGATGCTGTAGTCTTCTTTGCCGAAGATATCTAGTAGTAACTATGAACCTGTTATCAGTTCGCCATCCATTCCCTATTGCAATATTACTTGCGTATCATTTTTTTTAATGCAACATAGGCAATTTATTCCTCAAGGGCAACAGGCACTTTATTTGTAGATGAAACAATGAAATATAAAGTTGTTTGCTAGCAGCAACCTCTTCATTAGTTACAGATTTCTTTAATGTGGAATTATGTAGATGGCTTTTACTAGTTCAGAGATTGTGCATATTTACTGATACTGGTGGACTGTAGAAGTTAGACTTTTATGATGGAAATGTTCTGAATTGGGCTGTTTTGTCATTATTGGTGTATGCATTTTGTTTCATTGTTTACTGGGAAAATGTTCAAAACAATAAATTTAAAACGCTCTCTAACAACTATACTGTATTGTACAAGGAATATAATTTAATACAATCAGGAAGGTGTATCAAAGAGCACGTGTATGTTTCATGTGCAAGAGGCCTATGATTTGAAAACAGCCCAAAGTTAATCTTTATCTGGTAAAATGTATTTTCTTTGAATGTGGGTTTCAATGCTGTTTCAATGAATGTGAGTTTCAAGGGCAGAGAAGTTTTAATGCTAAGTCTAGTCTCATTGTGAGACTGCATTGCTTTGTTTAGCAGATATTTATTGGTGTTCATGCTGTAAAATGCAAAATAAAATTTTCTGGCAAATCATTTAGGAATGAAGTCACTAAATAATGACAGCCATTAAGTTTCAAACGTCATAACCTTCAGAAAAATGCATGCTAAAGCAAGACCTGTTATTCTATCAACTGTCTTAAGTTTATACAATATCAATTTTTAGTACTGTTTGTATGTTCCCCCAATATATTTGGCCTTGTCCAGATTTCCTGCATTAAGAGGTTGAGAGGTACGTGCAAATAAATCGCTTTATAGAATTAGGAATATCCAAACCTCTCAACTTTCCCCAATTTTGGCTCAAAATGTTGCTCTCCCCCTAATAATCTCTCCGCAAAATAGCAATTTTGGAAGAAAACGTGGAGGGTTTACAATTATAAATAACTGTAATGATCAGAGTTATAGATTACTTTTATTTCAGAAATGTATGTAGATTCTCTAATTTTGTCAGCTGTTCAAGTTAACAGTGCTCATATTAAAATGGTGTCCCTTCTTTGACGGGTTCCCAGCTGTATTGTCTGGCAATTTTATATTTTTGCATCACACTTTTGGTCCGTTTTTCATAGAATTGTGGTTTTCTGTCAAATTAGTGACAAATCATTAAAGACTGAAGTTAGAAAATAATGGCAGACATTTGAGTTTCAGACTTCATACCCTTCGGAAAATTCGTACTAATGCAAGACCTACTACTATTCTATTATCTTTCTAAGTTTATAAGAGCAATATTTAAAAAAAATCCTTATTTTTGGGCCTTTGCCTCAGTTTTATTTATGGGTTTGTTGCTCTAAGAGGTTGAGAGGTATTTGTGTGTGTGTGTGTGTGTGTGTGTGTGTGTGTGTGTGTGTGTGTGTGTGTGTGTGAGAGAGAGAGAGAGAGAGGTAGGTAGCATACCTCTCAACTGTCCAAATTTTGCAGAATGTCCAGATTTTTGCCCCATATTTTTTGTCTGTTCCTCATAAATTTTGTGATTTTCTAGAAAATCATTGAAGGCTGAAGTTGCTAAATAATGACAGACATTTGAGTTTCAGACTTCATGTCCTTTAGAAAAATTCATACTAGCACAAATCCTCTTATTCTAGCAACTTCTAAGTTCACAAGAGCATTATTTAATATCTGTTCCTGCTTATTTTAGGCTTTGTCCATATTTCTTGCACTAAGAGGTAGGTAGGTAGGGGTGTGTGTGTGTGAATGAAAACCCTAGTTAGGGGTAGCAGGTGGTTAGTAATTTAGTCAAGCTCAAAACCTGTACCTTAGTTACAGAAAACAAAAGCATAAATCCTCTTCCCCAGCTACCATGCTGCATTTTTCAAACAATTGACTTTCAGGTTCCTTTTCAATTCATGGAACCGAGTTTGAGTGAATCTATATTATATTACTGAAGAGGCATTACAGCGAATGCCTCTTCATCGACACTAAAAGAGCGAACTGTGAATTACAAGAATGGACGTAGCTTGGCTGGGGAGGGGGGTAGCAGTTTGAGAGATGTGAGTACAAATTTAAAAATCCTAGCTACACCCCTGCATTTAACTATACTAGCCACTTACAAGTGCTCATAAAATAACACTTCATTATCACCTTTGATATATAATATCAATCATCCTCTCTCACACAATTATATTTGTACTTATTAAAATGTTATAATCCAATGTAATATCATGCACATACATCATGACAGCACAACTCTCTGCCCATCAAACTCTTCATTTATTACCACCTGAGTTTCATCTTCCTGTTCCTTCATCTTATCCCAAACCATTCTCTAAACTCCTCTAACCTTTATTCCTTGTGATTGCCTCTTCACCACATCATGTTCTCTGTATCCATCCCCATGCTGATCTCTCACCACATTCAGTCAAGCCTGTCACGTTGAAGACTTTCCAGATCAATCTCCTTACCTCCATTGATGATGGAAATTTGATTTAAATCCTTTGAAAGCTGTGTGCTCATGTGCTAGTGGCACTAAATGTTTGGGTAGACTTCACTTATGGTTCATTTTATATTGTTTATTTGCGGTTCCAGTAGTACGCACTGTCACCCTGTACATATGCCTTCTTGTATTACTCCATCCCTGCATTTCACACACTTTTCCTATCATGAACACGCTTCCTCATACTGATTCATCCATAAGGTGCACACAATTTCAAGTGCATACCTTTCTATTGTGTCATCCCTGCAATACACACAGTTTTGCTGCATGTGTACCTCCTTGTATTACTTGCCCTGCAGTACACATAGTATCCCTGTAAGAATACCTTATTATATTACTTTCCTGCAGTAAACAGTTTCCCTGCCTGTATACCTTCTTATAATTACTTCATCCCTGCAACACATATAGTTTCATGTACACTTAGTTGTATTAATCTATCCCTGCAAGTATCCAAAATTCCAACACAGGATTGTTGACAGTCCAAGTATTTAGAGCAATTCCTTCAACTAAATAATTTTATTTCTAACAACAAAATACATCTACTTCCAAATCCTCCTTATTCAAAACAAAAAAAAAAAAGAGAGAGAGAAAGAGACTCCAGATCATTCCTCTTATAAGTTCTATTGAGATAAGCGCTTTCATCCTGGTCGACATCTTCAGAAGCAATAGAGCTGGATCTGCCTGGACAGTATAAAAGCAAACTGGATGAGCATCACACAATATACTAGTCAGAGGTTTCCTCTAAGATGTCAGTGTTCTCAACCATGAAAATCTCTGCATACCTAAGTGACCAGCTGCACTCTTCTTGTAATCAAAAGTCTTTGCTGCCCAGCCCATCTGCTAAGAAGAAAGGCATCCTCGGTCTTGGATTGTGAAGACACCCCTCACTTTCTTCATTTTCCACAAGAAAGATTGCCGGTATCAGGCAATAGACTCCCAAGAATGCCTCCAGTACACTGTGGTGTGAGTCTATTCAGATTTCTTCACCTTGGAGATGGAATACATTTCATCTGTTTGATCTTCTGAAATTTGAAGCTTTGATTACGAGTTTAAAACCTATGAGTTGTGGCTTGAATCCTGGTCCAAAAAGTTGGTAAGTGCCTGCTTTGATGTTCAAGGACTGGGAATGTTTTAGACAATGAGATCCTCTGAGGATCTGGTGGCATCTTGGTGAATTTAACTCTCAGGAAGTCATCCTTGGATTCTTGTAAGATGGAGAATATAAGTGCAGTGTCTGGTGTTTCAAAAATTAATGAAAAAGTTGTGTACATTGCACTTTGACTACTTTTGGAGATGAAACCTCTTTGGCTCATGGCTGTTACTATTTAGAACAGCTTACAACAGACAGATGGTCCTACATAAGGTATCTGAAGACAACCTTTTACCTAGATATTAATGAAGTTATTCTGTTCTGGTCCAGCTGGACATTTTTTGCAGCATCTGGCATCAGTGACCACAGTATTGTAATGCAATGTTCACAATCATTATCACTTTTGCTCCCCAAGCATGCTTATCTGGCTGCTCATCATGAAACCACCCATTCATTCCCTAACCGGGTGAGAGTCACTCATGGTACAACAGTAGCCCAGGTATCTTGAATAGGATTTAGCATTATGTGCCCACAATACTCAGTGTGAATCTCATAAACAATAAAGAGTTAAGTATGTCATGGGCATTAGGAAGGGTATATCACCAACTTAAGTGAAAGATTTAATTCTCAAAATACCCTCTCCATTCTATATAAGTACTTTCATGTGATTTCCAGTCTCCACAGGGGATTCTAGTACAGAGTGTGCACACTGGGTAAACACACCCTCTGTCACCTGACAGATGGGTGAACAGGCATTGACTACTCTCACATACCTTTATCAGCTTCTCCAGCATTCAGGCCAGTAACCAAACCTAGGGCATCTATCTCAGAGTAAAGGCTTTACCTCTTTATGCCATGGAAATTGAATGCAGTACACTGAATATTAATGCAAACCTTCATTTTTAGTTTTAAATCTGTTTATCTGTTGCCTTTTAGGGGCTGTCTCAGAGAGTGATGTGTTTTTTTTTTTTTATAGTTACCCTCTGCAGTATGGCTGTATTCTGGGACTACTGTTGGCAGAGTCTGTATGCTGCCAATAGGAGATGTCATTTAAAGACGTGGACACCGATGTATCAAAGATATACTGATGAAACACAGACATTCTCTGAGGCAAGACGTGCTACTATCCTGGAAGAAGATGAGTCTAGTGTCCTCAGGCACCCATAATCCAGAAAAACTGGTTGAAAGATAATCCTTTGAAGGGAGTATGACCCTAGAGCATATGATAATTTCCTACACCATCTCTCATGCATTAGTCCTTTACACTCTACAATGACAACAGGCTGGAAATGGTATCACAGATGCACAATCTTGTAGTGATATTGATGAAACAGGAGACAGCAGCAACAGTAAAGCCATCATGTTTTCACCTGAGAAATATCAGTTGGATTAAACACCTCTTACCATCAGAAACTCTCACAAGATTTGCCAGTGTGTTTTTAATGCATGCATTGACTGGGAATGTCCAGCTGAGAAGTCCCATTTTCAGAGGTGTTCCAGAGAGAAAACCTTGAGTGAAACAAGTACAGATGTTTATTTTCAGAAGAAACAAGTAACACACACACACAGTATGCATTATATAGCAAGCATGAAACATTCAGAATGCAAATCATATAGAAGTGATCAAACTAAAAAAAATACCTTTCAGCTTAGTATAAGGATATATACAAACTCATCTAATGCAAAAGGTAAAGGGACTGGTTAATACATTGTATAAGGTACTAACCATAGATAATATCTACTTTACCTGGTTGGAAAACTGCAATGGCCTTTACCTGGACTACCTGCTACAGACCTCAGGTGACTTCAGATGGTGAAGAACTTTAGCTAAGCATATTATAGCCTTTCAAGATCATACTTTTAGTTTTAGAGTCCTTCAGCTAGTGACAAAGAGTGACAGAGGAGGGGACCATGTGAATACCTTAGAGAAGGTCGAACTGGAGTGGATTTTCAAACTAAGAGCACATATGCCCCCAGGTCTGAATTTATATGTTTCACTTAAACCTATACTAAGATCTAGAAAGTGAATATCTTAGTTAGGTCCATGGTCAAGATCATAATGTAATTTATACAAGTATATTTGCAAATATTAATGTTAATATTGATATTAATCAATATTAATTAACTATTTAATTATTATACTATGTATTTTAATAGACTGCATATTAGAATATTGCTGCTTTATTAAAATTTAGCACATTAGATTTTATTTCATATTTATTATATTTCATTAAACAAGAATATGCTTTGTGTATTAAATACAGGGACCGATTGCTATTGATTTTAATATGAATGCAAACTAGATAGGAACAGCTTCAACGTTTCCTTTTACTTTATCATTACTTATGATTGTTTATATTATGTATACTAAGTGATGTTAGAGTATTCAATAGGTAGTAGAAGTCATTATTATTATTTTTTTATTTTAGGGTCATTTAGATTATGTTTTAAGTTATGGATTAGCTATGTTTCTATGGGCTCTATATATTTTTTAGCCTGTATTTTAACTTATACATCAATACATATGTTATTAAATGTTCTAAGTGCTGTTTTATGGTTTGCATATATCTTTAAAGCAGGTTTGAGATAGATAGAGCGCCAGTTATATTGATAAATAGATTAATTGAATAATTGGTTTTATTATAGTTGTATTTAAATGAATAGATTTTACTCTAAAATTGATCTGAAGAAGCGTACGTTGCAGTACGCGAAAGCGCTTATCCTGCACTCCTGTATTACCTTCTCAGTAAATCATTTTGGTTGGAAATTATGCCTTATGGTTTTTGAATGAACATTCTACTTGCTCGTGGTGAGTCCCACAGTGTTTGTTTATAGTATGGTGAAGAACTCCACAACTAGCCTGCTAATTAGAACTTCAAAATAAAACCTTACCACACTAGTACCAGTGAGTCTGCACTGCCTTCCAGCTGCCTGGAGATTGTAGTGCTGTCTAGCTTAGTGTATGACATGGCCTCCAGCTACACAAAGCATCTGCTGGTCTCCTACAGACCTGTCCATGCCCTTTGCTTGACTGGAGAGGAATTGCTAGGTGTTTCTGAGGTGTAACTAGAAACATTTGTTCTTCATTAGTTTTACTTCATCAGGTTCCCCAATTTAAACTTCACCTCAACATCCTCCACAAGTCAATCCAATAGACTGCTTCAAAAGATCCCTGCAAACCTATTTATTTAGCCCTTAAGTTTTCTCAATAAAGTTTTTTTTTATTTTACAACCTAACCACTGAGATAATTTATCACCTGTTGTCATAGTACCTATGCTTTATATAAGCTTGTTGTAATCTACTTAGCATTAAGCACATAAAATAAAATTTAATTTGATTTGCAAATTATTATTATGGTACTCTGTGAAAGGCCAGCTAGTAGTTTGCGTATAAACAATTATTTATTATTTATTTATTTTACATTCGTTTACAGGGAAAGTGCAACTGGACGGAAGTCCCTTTTCAGCGGAAGGCCTGTGAGAAAAACTCCACAAGATGCATTTAAGTAGACATCAATCGTGTATACACATTAATAGAGACAATGTAAAGTGCATGAAAATACAGTAGAAATTATTGGTATTTTCAAAATAATTACATGCAAGACAAACAACATAAAAGATTTACATGAAGTAAAAGGTTACAACTAAAAGTACAATGCAATAGCTTTTACAGAAATGCAGATGTGTGAACCTTGATCTGTAGCTCGAGTAGTTGAGAGTAATACCTCCTTAGTTTAGTATTTGCATTGCTGTGAGTACCAGGTAGTTTATTGACCTAGAGGACAGCTTAACCTAGGGTATTGCATGTGCATAACCATGTACTAGCGGAGTGTGTTTTTAGCAGTGTTTTGAAATGGGGTATGCTAGTAGTTGATGTTATTGTGGTAGGAATAGCTTCTAGATTTTGGCAATATTGCTGAAAAGAGTGAGTTAACTGCACTATTATTGACTTTTGTTACATTTATCAGGGATTTATTGCTAGTGCAAAGTAGCCTGTTGCTTGAGTATGGCTGAAGCAGATTTTGTACTGCTGTTTTTTTTTCAGGTTTGTTGATGAGTTTATGAGCTACATTTAGTTGGTTATAGGTTCATAGGTACGTACTAGGCTATCTGCCCAAGGGCATTTATAAGCCTAGCCAGAGTGTGTCAGCTTTCGCCACCCCATTGATTAATTAACTGATCCTCTGTCAAGCAGAGCCAATGAAGTGATCCCAGGGGTGTATTTTCTGTTACCCATCCACTCATCAAGGTTTCTCTTGAAGAGTGTTAGTGAGGGGCTCTGCCTAGTGTAGTTTGGAATTTTGTTCCAAAGCATGGGGAGTCTTTGTGACAGGAATTTATCCCTCCAGCATGTTCTATTTATTGTTGTGGTGAGGTTTAGCTCACTAGAGCACGTGGCTCACAGTGACTTGGATTTCTTTAGGTGGAGCATGACCATCAATTCTGAGTTGGACATGGCTTTGTAAGTCAGGCAGAGATCACCTCTAAGTAAGCGATATGCCACTAAGTACAGCCAGAGATTTTCAGTTGGGCTGCATAGGACATATGCTTGAGGCCAGTAATCCTCTTGGTGAGGAACTTTTGTGGTCTTTCCAGCTGTTGAAAGTGTCTTGTGAGGTACATACCAAATGGGGCATTGTACTCTATGATGGGTCTGATGATTGACGAGTAGAGGGGCACCCTTTAGTAATTAAATGGGCCACATAGAAGGATTTCCTAACTACTTTGGCAATATGATTGTCAAAGGAGAGATTACTATCTACCTGGGTCCCCAGATCTCTTATTACCTCTTCTGCATTAAGGGGGCTGTCACCTATGTGGTAATTCGTGGGTGTTTTGATTTTCCCAAATGGGATGACTATGCATTTTTTGGCATTTAGCTTGAGGCCATGACTTTGAAACCAGGTGTCCATCTCAGTAAGACCCTTTTGGAGGATGTCCGTGTCAGCCGGAGAGTCGATTATGGCTACCAGTTTGCAGTCATCGGCAAACTTGGTTAGCTATAGTCCTCCTGTGTTTGCCTGTACTTCAGAGATGTATATGCTGAACAGTAGGGGTTCCAGGACCAAGCCTTGTGGGACACCACTTGTGACTGGTTTAGAGACGGACCTGGAGCCTACTATTCTTACCGTGTGAGTTCTGTCTGTAAGCCAGTTGGCAACCCATCTCATGATGTAGGGGTTTATGTTCAGGCTGGGGAGATTTTCTGTAATACCTGAGTGGGGAATGGTGTCGAAAGCCTTGGCAAGGTCAAGGTAGGCTGTGTGAATCACCTTTCCCTCATCTATGGCCTTGGTGACACTCTCAAAGAAGTCAACCAGGTTTAGTAGGCATGATCTGCCCTTAACCAAGCCGAACTGGGTCGGGTCAAGTGTTTGGAGGTTCCCAATGTCTTTGTTAATGAGTTCCATGATGATGCACTTCATAGCCCTGCAGACCAGGCTAGTCAGGCTTATGGGGCGATAGTTACCAGGGTCAGTTGTGGCCCCTCCTTTGTGGAGTGGAATAACCATTGCTGTGCACCATTCTATGGGCACGTAGCCTATGGAGAGGCTGAGGTTGAACAGCGTGTTTAGGTGGGAGACCCCAGTGATGCTGTGTTTTTGGCTTTTGAAAGGGCTGTTTTCACCTGTGTATCTGTGATTTCCTGGACACTACACTTTTCCGGTATTGTTGTGGGCCCTTTTGGGGGTGAGAGGGGGGTGAAGTTTGCACTGAATCTATCTGCCATGATGTTGGCAATATCAGTAGGTTCAGTCTGTTTTGTGCTGTTTTGCACTAGTTCAGGGCATATCTGCGAGTTGCCACTTAGATTCTTAACATAGCTAAAGAAGGTTTTGTGGTTATCTTTTGAATCCTTGGCTATTTTTCTTTCTAAGTTAGCCTTGGATGATTTTATGAGGGACCTTAGTTTTTTACTGATACTGATCAGGGATGTCTTTCCTTCTTGGGATTTGCTTTTTTTCTGAACTAGTTTCCTCCTTCTATTGTATAGCCTGTTTATGGCAGGGGTCCACCAGACTAGTTTGTTTTTCTTAGAGGAGTGAGTCTTGGTTTTGCTAGGGATGCCACAATCCATGCATCCTTTTAGGTGCTCATAGAGTGCATTTGTAAAGGTTTCTGCATCTTGGGCAGCATTATCCTTTAGTGTGGATGCTGTGAAACATACCGCCTCTGTCTTAAGTAAGGTGAAGTTTGCTTTAGAAAAGCTTTTTACTGTGGTTTCCTTAGTTGGGGGTGGTGGTAGGGTGTGGACATCCAGAGTGATTAGTTTATGGTCTGATCTAATCAGTGACGGGTTGACCTCCGGTGTGGAACACCTGTCGCCCACGTTGGTGATGACCAGGTCCAATATGTTTTCACCTCTGGTAGTGGAGTTTACCAGCTGACCCAGGGCATTTGAGTTGATGATGAATTCCAGGAAGCGTAGGCCTGGGAGTTTGTACTCGAGTAGTTTTCCCAGTTAATGGTAGGGTAACTGAAATCGCCAAATATCTAGGTGTTCGGTAGGACCTTCATGTTTTCCAGTGTCTCCAGAAAGGTGGAGTGGTGGTCCTGGGTCATGGAGGGTGATCTGTAGAGTAGCAGTTGTGGGAATTCTAACCACTGAAGTTGTCTGAGAGCTGAGCAATGACACGTGTATGGAGAATCTGTGACAAACTTGGTTATTTTATTATAACAACAGTCTATCTTAGTTAAATCTCCTTTTTTCAAGTTCGTGTGGAATGGGCAAGTGTGAAGGAGAGTTGAGATAAGGTGTTTGGGCAGTAGTTACATTTTGTACTTTTTATAAGATACTGTTTATTTCTATATAATTTCCCAGATTTCTGTGCACTTTGTGGATGGCTTGTAAAATATGGATCTCAAATCTCATATCTGTATCTATCTCAATTTCTAGTAAATTAGTGTGGGTTACTGGAGAGATGACAGTGTTATTGGAGGACACAATGTTAAATGACAGGGAGAAGGACATAGTTGGACGTGTAGAATGAAAAAGCATGAGCTTGGTTTTATTAAGATTCAAGACTGAGAATTGTTCGACCATGTTTTGACTGAGGAGAAAGTGTTTTGAGTTATTATTTGCAGTTCGTGTAAAGATGGGGCATTGCAAATTAGGGTGGAGTCATCTACGTACTGAACGATAGTAGCAAGTGGTGTTGCTATGTGGAGTTTGTTAGTAAACAGTGTAAAAATTAGGGGCCCAAGACAGATCCCTGATGATCACCTAAGGTAACAGGAAGAAGAGCAGAAAGACATTGTTGTCATAGTACTGCTTACTTCCTTTCTTCTAGATAGTTTTGGAACCATGCAAGAGTGTCTTTGGATAAATTTAGATCAGGGAGAGCATATAACAGTTTGCTATGAGAAACCATATCGAAGGGTTTTGATAGCTCAAGAAAGCTGGAGGATACAAAGTGACCATTGCTTCTATGTAGGTTAACTCTATTAGTAAAAGACATCAGAGCAGTTAACAACAATGAGAACAGCACAGGCACTAAAATGAAGCCTTGGCTTTAATGATACGGTCCCCGCATTTATACGAAACTAAACAAATAATGTGACTGCAGTAATGTACTCAGCAGGATTACAAATGAGAAGGAAAGCAGTAGCTCCAACAGTGACGAGGAAGGGAGCAGCTCTGTTGTTAAGAAGGAAAGGCTCATGATTTTGCTCCAAGCACATAAACTTTCATTTCTCTATAGATTATGACCTGTCCTGACATCACTGCATTATGCAATACTAGTCATTTACAGGTACACACATATACACACCTGCACATGCGCGCACGCACGCATACACACACACACACACACACACACACACACACACACACACACACACACACACACACACACAGATCTTCTCCCCAACCCTCTGCCGAGAAAGGGCACTGCTCTGTAGGACTTTTCTGGTAAACAAATGCCAGTAAATAAATAAATAAATATGCACATGCATGCACGCACGCGCACACACACATACACACACACACACACACACACACACACACACACACACACACACACACATTGCATATACCTCTGTCATCTAAAGAGAAACAAAGTCTATGTTAAGCATTACGTCACTATTTATTACTCATTGTGATACTTCGCACTAGTTCTACTTGCTGCTTAAGTAACAGTCTTTATATATCATGCAGTTATTAGAGTTAGTGCTTAACTGCAACATATAAATGCACACATAATGCTGGAGGTATCCTGTGTGTAAAGTACACCAATGTGCTGGCAATATACTGACATCACATAACAAGCCGTAACGGGACAGATCACAGTCTTCAAGAGGGACTAGCAGGAAAACGAGATCCATTTGCTTTAACTCTCAAATTACAGCCACTCACTCTCACCCCCCCCCAACACAAAAGCTTCTCTCATTATCAAAACAAGCAGGATTTCCTTTCATGAGAGAAGAGAATTCCTTTTATTAATTTGATTATAAAACACATCCACTCATTAATAAGAAAGAAGCAGAACAAGAAAGTTGTCACGGGAAATCCACAAAATGTCCCAGCCCACAATCTCAGTATAGTGTGGAAGCCTTGGCTACACAACCAATTGGTACAGTGGGGGTACCAGTCCAGTGTTATCATTCTTCTAATCTAGCTACAGCTACTGAGGGCCTGTTTTCTTGGATTCATTTAAAATGACTGTCCTTTTCTTGTAATAATGTTAAATTGTTATGCTATGGAGTTTTTTTTCAAAACCTTCCAATAAAATTGGGCAATGCTCGGCTGATATTTACTGGTCAATAAAATGTACATAAATAGATAAAACCCCTCCAACTTCACTTGCAGTTGTGCAACTCTGCAAGTCATGGTACACACACCAACACCCACCCACACTCTTAACCCTACTTTACATATTCCATAACTAGCCTCCCTCCCCTTAAGCAACCACCCACCTGTTAACTGCTGCCAGAGGATCACTTGCTCGCTTTCACTCTGTCTCATACACACAGTGTCTTCCTCATTCATTCCTGCATTCACTCACACATTGCAACCACTCTCCCGATCTCACACACACACACACACACACCTTTATGAAGGCATGCAAATGGAAACTCATTGTTACACAGAGAGAGAGAAAACAAAAGAAATGTAAGATTTGTATTCGGTGTTAAATAGTTAAACATTTTATAAAGACATGCAAATGTCAAGAAATAGTTACTTAGATGGAAAAAAGAAATATAGTCATCAAATTTTATATTCAGGAAGTTTTTGGAAACAATATAAAACCAATAAAAATGGATTTGACTTAAAATTCAGAAACATTTTTTAATACTTCAAATAAGCATTTTTGTCCTAGCAACAGACTTCATCAAATATATACAATAAAATCATGTGACTTGACTCAATTAACAAAATGAATCACTTCACTTAAATGCATTCAATTAAGACACAATAACAAAATACATATAATTAAATTACTATAAAAATAACATTCCATTGCTTAACTATACTATGTGATTTTAAAATCAGGTTTTATATTTAAATGTTGATCTAAACCTGGTGATTGACCTTTATCACATCTAATTTCCCATATTAACTCTTTAATTTCAAGTTTATTATTGATGCCCCCCTCCAACCATCCTCAAAGACCATATCTAACACAAAAATTAGATTTTTTTTTAAAAGCAGAACACATAGTAGAATGTTTACCAAAAGCATTACTGCAGTCTTTATTTTTAATGGCCAAAATATGTTCACTAATTCTCTTGGTACATTTCTTAATATTTCTTCCAATATAAATGGAATATCGGGTTTCACATGTGGCACAACAAACCACTCCCTCAGAGAAATAAAAACATGGACTTTATGTTTTTTTTTTTTAGAAACACTGAAGCTAAACAGAGAAGCTTTAGTATAATTAAGTAAATCTGCTGTTTACAAATTTAGTGCCAAATCTTTAATAAAATGTACAATTTAGCACTTTTTGGTATTTAAAACATGGAATCAGACTGATGAAGTCTACATTTTGTGGATAAAAGCTCTAATTGGTAAATTTTGTTTATAAAGATATGACATTCCATTTGTAAACAGATGCTGCACGGGGTCCATTTTTCAGTTACTTCACAATTTGTTCGAAGTATTGGCCATCTGGGGGAAATTTTTGTTGTTGTTGTTAAAAAAGAACAATGTAAATAAAAGATTGCTACATCAGACTGTTTCAGTCATAATCCAAAATGGAGTTCATCTGCTGAGTTGATTTTGACTCCCTTTAAGAAAATAATAAAATTGAGCACATTATTAAAATGAGCTAAAGCGAATCAAAACTCAGTGAGTCTGTAACTATAGTTTCCTGTCCTGAAAAAAAGTAATTTTAGTCTGCTACAGAATCATTTCATCTTTTCTGGTATTGCATATTCAATCTCCTGGCAAAAAGGGTAATTTTACAAAGACAATAATGATACTTTTCCCCTTCCTGCAAATTTAGGATACTATGCAGCAACTTGTAATGAAAAACAAAATCATCAGCTTCAGACACATTACTCCAGACCAGTCTTCAGATCTACATACTGCATACACATCACAAAGATTGACCAGATTTTCAAAAGTGAGAGACTGACAGAAAGGGACACACACAGCACATACATTGAACTGATCATAAAAAGATGCACATTTCCACTGTAGTGCTTAGTAATAAAACTTTTTAAATACTGAGGCATGTAACTGTTATACCTCTCAACCTCTTAGCATACCAAAGCCTAAAATTTTAGAGGGACAAAGGCCCAAAAATGGGGACAGATTTTAAATATTGCTTTTATAAACTTAGAAAGTTGCTAGAATGATAGTTTTTGCGTTTACATGCATCTTTCAAATGATATGAAGTCTGTAACTCGGATGTCATTATTTAGTGGCTTCAATCCTCCGTGATTCACCAGGAAAACAAAAATTTTATGAGGGACAGACCAAAAATATGAGGCAAAAATCTGGACAATCTGCGAAAATCTGTACAGTTGAGAGGAATGGTAACTGTCTTGTATCTTTTTAAAAAATTACCAGTTTTATCAGAAATAAAGCCACAATAATTTTAAAGTTGAAAGTAGCATAAAATTACAGTGTGATAAAACACAAAGGAAAAATTTTAAAGCATTTCACCCTTCTTGAAACATACCTGGGATTCATTAACATCACAGTCGTATCAATGCCAAGCCAATGATACTAAAATTTCCATCGTAGCAAGCAGCAATATAAATCAGTTACACATGCAGTCAGGCCAGCTTGCATAATGAAGAGCTTCTCATCTTAGACACAACACAGACCTGAAGCTAGTGTGTATGTTATATATATATATATATATATATATATATATATATATATATATGGTATACATTAATTTAGCCATCTGTTACCTTGTCGACATACCAAATGACAAAAGCAGTGCAGCAGGTTCTCATAAATGTGAACCGGAGATAGTTGAAACACACAATGCCCCCCCCCCTTTTGACCCATGGTAGTGCTTGTTTAAGTGGTAGAGCAGTCAGAAATGTCACATTCAGTGTTTTGTACAACATTCTGACCATTTGCCACTTTAAAAATCAACATTCTGGTTCAGAAAAAAAATAATGTTCGGAGATCGTTTCATCGACTAAATGAATGTATACATATATATATATATATATATATATATATATATATATATATATATATATATATATATACACACACACACACACACACACACACACATATATATATATATATATATATATATATATATATATATACACACACACACACACACACACACACACATATATATATATATATATATATATATATATATATACACACACACACACACACACACACACACATATATATATATATATATATATATATATATATATATATATATATATATATATATACACATATATACACACACACACACACACACACACACACACACACACACACACACACACACACACACACGCACATATATATGTACATATTGATATATAGACACAGACACAGAACTGTGCAATGGAAAGCAAAGGAAAGTAACAGATGCTGAGAATGGAGTAGAGGTTACACCATTAATAAAATAATTTACACTGATGAATAACATTTAAGTGCAAACAGAAATGCAGAACAAAACTGACAGTAAAGTTGAATGAAGAAGGAACTATAACAATAAGACAGTTTTTCAGAATGTGAAGAATACACAGGAGAGGTGGGATATAATAAAGTAATGTGATGTAACAACCTGCACAAGACCTGATAACATCGGAGTGTTAGCAGTGGACCTGTACAATAACATGAATGTCACAACAACAGAAATATATGTTACCAGGTTTGGAGTCAATACAGCACTGCAGTCCACATGCCAGTACATATTTACAGTGCATAGGCACAGTGAGCCACCACAGAAAAGTCCACACATCAATATATATCCACACTGTACAGGCACAGTGAACCACCACAGAAAAGTCCACATCAGAATATATCCACAGTGTACAGGCACAGTAAGCCACCATGGAAAAGTCCACGTCAGTATATATCCACATTGTACAGGTACAGTGAGCTACCACAGAAAAGTCCACATCATCAACCCCAGTTTTCCTATCTTCTACATGGCTACATGGGGTCAGGTGTCGTGTCAACAGTTGCTATCTTTCTAGATTCAGTGTTACTGTCATCTTCTTTGAAAGTCATTTTTGGCTGTCATGGGTCATCCCTCACACAATCCATCCATCCATCTGTTCTCCTTGACTTTCTCTGCAATTTATGCCACTCTGATGTCTTCATTTCTTTGCCTGTCCAATAGTGTACATCCTATAGCCCTTCTCAGGCACTTCATCTTCATCACTTCTAGCTTCCTCAACTGCTCCACCCTTAATGCCCAGGCTTCTGTACTATACAGTAGTACTAGTTTTACTACTGTTTTGTACACCTTACTTTTAATCTTCTTTGGAATTCTTCAGTCATACACTATCCCTGACAGTCTATGCCAGTTGGCAGCAGTCCCTCTGAGTCTTGCTTTGACCTCCTCATTCACACTTGCTTTCTCCTCAACCAATCCTCCCGGATACTTGATGCTATTAACCTGTTCCACTATCTTTCCTTATATCTCAATTTTCAGCTTCCTCTGATTCCCCCATTTGCTGTCACTACAGTTGTCGTATCTGTAGTCAGTTTCACCCCATGTGCCTTCAGTTTTGCATTCCATTCCCCTATCCTCCTTTGCTGAACTTCTTGCTCAGAGTCTGCCTGTAATACCAACTCATCTGCATACAGCAACTTTGTTGATCTGTCCCCTGCAACATGCTAATGTAGTCTATCACAAGTATGAAGAGAAGCAGGCTCAAAGCTGAACCCTGATGCACACCCACTCTCACTTGAAAGCTGTCTGTGAGTCAAATACTCTTCATACTTGAGTCACTAGGTCTTTATACATAGGCTGCACCAATTCTACCAATGTTTCTGGGGTTTTAACCATCACAGGACTGCCTTAAAAAGCTTTCTTGGGACCTTGTCATATGCTTTCTTTAAGTCTAGGAATGCCCAGTTGGACTCTTTCCACATCTCTAGCTTCTTCTCATCAACTATCTGTTTCACTGCAAACAAGGGGTTTGCTGTGCTGCATCCCAATCTGAATCCAAACTGCCCATCTTACTTTCAACTACTCTGCATATTCATTTATCAATCACCCTCTCCAGAATTTCATGCAGTATGACAGCAGTTTGATACCTCTATACTGCCCACAGTTGTGGATGTTCCTTATGTTCTTGGTAAGGTCTTGGCACATACATGGTAATTTCCTTTATTTTTACCATAGGAGGAGAAGTAACATTTCCCTCCCTTAACCTATAACCAGCAATGCTGCTCTATGCCAACCATAGCACAAAAGATTAATACAGAAATAGTCAATTCTGTTTATAATCCATTTTTGGCCATGTGTGTTTGTGTTTATCTATTTTTTGACCAGATTACTGGTTGGAAATGGTACTATAGGACAAATATGAAAAGGGGAAGTAAGCAGAGGGTAGAACAGAAGGTTGAATGCCATGCTAATAATACTGAAGTACTGTAGTATGATGGTTAGAATGGCACTTTAAGAGGCGAAATGTGGCAGAATTCTAGCCTCTCTTTCCTATTGTGAATATATGCTTAACAATGACTCCAATTTCAGATGTTTAGGGATAGCATGAACATGAATGTCAACCTTCCAGCTATAAACTATGGCACACTCACCTCACACAATTGTTGAATAAATGTGCAATATGTGGAACACTCTACTGACACCTCATCAATACCTATAAGTAGGAATCTCACAGACTTCTTAAAATGTGACAATATACTCTTCTATTGTGTTATTTTGCTGTATTAATGTCATTCAATAGTATTTATTATGGTTATTATTTAAACCTATTTGTAATTCTTGAATGTGTGACATCTTTTCAATGTGTGAATTTTAAGAATCATCATCATCATCAACCCCCTTTTTCCCCATTTTCTACATGGGGTCAGGGAATCATGTTAACTGTCTCCATCTCTCACGATTCAATGCCACAATCCTGCCTTCTTTGACACTCATGCCTGACTGTCGCAGATCTTCTTTCACACAATCCAGTCACCTCTTTGCTGTATGTCCTCTTTTCCTCTTACCCTCTTCCTGTCTGTCCCAAATCTTCTTCACCAGACTGTCTTCTGATTTTTGCATATGTCCAAACCACCATAATCTGTTCTCTTCGATCTTTTCTGCAATTGGAGCTACTCTGGCTTCTGCACTTATGTTCTCATTTCTTCTTCTGTCCCACAGAGTGCATCCTACCACCCTTTTCAGGCACTTTCTTTCCATCACTTCTAGCTTCTTCATCTGCTCTGCCTTTACTGCCCAGGTTTCTGTACCATACAGTAGTACTAGTCACACCACTGTCTTGTACACCTTACTTAGTACTAGTCACACCACTGTCTTGTACACCTTACTTAGTACTAGTCACACCGCTGTCTTGTACACCTTACTTAGTGCTAGTCACACCACTGTCTTGTACGCCTTACTTAGTGCTAGTCACACCACTGTCTTGTACACCTTAATTAGTGCTAGTCATACCACTGTCTTGTACACCTTACTTAGTGCTAGTCGCACCACTGTCTTGTACACCTTACTCAGTACTAGTCACACCACTGTCTTGTACACCTTAATTAGTGCTAGTCATACCACTGTCTTGTACACCTTACTTAGTGCTAGTCACACCACTGTCTTGTACACATTACTTAGTGCTAGTCACACCATTGTCTTGTACACCTTACTTAGTGCTAGTCACACCACTGTCTTGTACACCTTACTTAGTACTAGTCACACCACTGTCTTGTACACCTTACTTAGTACTAGTCACACCATTGTCTTGTACACCTTACTTAGTACTAGTCACACCACTGTCTTGTACACCTTACTTAGTACTAGTCACACCACTGTCTTGTACACCTTACTTAGTACTAGTCACACCACTGTCTTGTACACCTTACTTAGTGCTAGTCACACCACTGTCTTGTACACCTTACTTAGTGCTAGTCACACCACTGTCTTGTACACCTTACTTAGTACTACTCACACCACTGTCTTGTACACCTTACTTAGTGCTAGTCGCACCACTGTCTTGTACACCTTACTCAGTACTAGTCACACCACTGTCTTGTACACCTTAATTAGTGCTAGTCATACCACTGTCTTGTACACCTTACTTAGTGCTAGTCACACCACTGTCTTGTACACCTTACTTAGTGCTAGTCACACCACTGTCTTGTACACCTTACTTAGTACTAGTCACACCACTGTCTTGTACACCTTACTTAGTACTAGTCACACCACTGTCTTGTACACCTTACTTAGTGCTAGTCACACCATTGTCTTGTACACCTTACTTAGTGCTAGTCACACCATTGTCTTGTACACCTTACTTAGTGCTAGTCACACCACTGTCTTGTACACCTTACTTAGTACTAGTCACACCACTGTCTTGTACACCTTACTTTTCTGCTTCTTTGGCATTCTTCTGTCATAGACTACACCTGATACTCTATGCCAGTTGGCTGCAGTCCCTCTAATTTTAGCTTTGACCTCTTATTTCAGACTTCCCTTCTCTACAACCACCCCTCCCAGATACTTGAAGCTATTTACCTTTTCCACTATCTTCCATGCTCTCTCAATTCTCAGCTTCTTCTGATTTTTCATTTTGCTGCCATTGCCAATATCTTATCTGTGCTTAGTTTCATCCCATGTGCCTTCTGTTTTGCATTCCATTGCTCTATACTTTGCTAGAGTTCTTGCTCAGAGTCTGCCTGTAATGCCACGTCATCTGCATATAGCAACTTTGTTGATCTGTCCCCTCCAACCTGTTTGCTAATGTAGTCCATCACCAGTATGAACAGAAGTGGGCTCAAAGCTGAACCCTTGTGTACACCCACTCCCACTGGCAACCCTTCTGTGAGACTGAACATGGTTCATACTTGAGTCATTGGGTCCTTCTACATAGCCTGCACTAATTCTACCAATGTTTCTGGGACTTTGAACCACTGCAGTACTGCCCAGATTAGCTTTCTTGGGACCTTGTCATATGTTTTCTCCAAGTCTAGGAATGCCCAGTTGGACTCTTTCCTCATTTCTAGCTTCTTCTCAACTATCTGAATCACTGCAAACATTAGGTCAGTTGTGCTGCATACAGATCTTAATCCGAACTACTCATCTCCCATCTTACATTCTACTGCTCTGTGTATCCATTTATCAATCACCCTCTCTAGAACTTTCATGCAATGTGATAGGAGTTTGATTCCTCTGTACTGTCAACAATTGTGGATATGACTTTTGTTCTTGTACACTGGGATGAGTATGCTTATTCTCCAGTCATCTGGGATGTGCCTTTCTCTCCACACTGCTATGAGTACCCTCAGGAGCCATTTCTCCCCTATTTCACCCAGCATCTTTACCATATCTGCTGTGACCTCATCTGAACCTGTTGCTTTCCCTGACTTCATTTTCCTTAGCACTATTCTTACTTTCTCTAGGGTGGGCTCCTCTTCTTCTCTCATCATAGGCTGTTTCTGGGGCAGTACAACTTCTGTGGGGTTTTTCTTCATTCAGAAGCTGCTGGAAATATTCCTTCCATCTGCATTTGATGCCCTGTGGACTGGTGAGCAGGTTGTTGCTGGAATCCCTTATGAAGGAGATCTAACCATCTTTATTTTTCTGTCTTTGCCTTGCAACCTGATATAATTTTTTTGTGGCACCTAATAAGTCACTTTCTAGAAGCTGATAGAGTGCCTCTGATGCCCTACTCTTTGCTATTGCAACTCTTTTCTTAGCTTGTTTGTTAGCCAACCAGTATTCCTTCCTAGCCTGGTCGGTCTTTTCTATCTCCCACTTTTTCCTGCACTCCTTCTTTCTTGTGATGACTTCCTGGACTTCTACTTTCCACCACCAGCTTTCCTTATGTACCTTACTTCCATACCTGACTCAGCCACATATCTGTTCTGTAGTCCTCACACATGCTGTTTTGAGGTGTTGGCCATTCTTCTTCAACTCCGCCTATTTCCTCCTCTTCTTGGGGACTATATGGCCCCTTAAAAACTAATTTGTGAAACATCAGTCCTAATGACGTATACTTGGGAGGTGCAGGTTTTCTACACAATGTGCAGAGCTCACCGCATGTACTCATACATGTGAATGACATCGTGTAGAACTCAGCACAATGTTTATCTGGTTTTTCTTCTCATGTAAACTGAGATCAGTGCACTGCCCTGGTAAACAAATATAAATAAATAAATAAGCAAATAAATTCAGAAAGTATAATGAAATAAGCCACAGTTAGCAAACACACCGTGGCTAGAGAATGGTGAATCTATATGATACAAGTGCAATGTAGAGCAGGGATCATCATCACGCCCCAGAAGATGAATTTCTCTGTTGTGATCGAGACATTGAGAAAGCTGTTAATACACTTCAGGAGTCTACAAATTTTAAGGTATGTGTTACTTGTTGCACCTGCTTCTTTGTACAGTGCTTTGGCATTTATGTCTACAGTGTACTGCAAGAGCTACAAAGACTGTTTGAATTCTTCTGTCATGGTAGCTGTATTAGTAAAAGCTGTCTGCAGAGGTATACTGTTATTCACGTGTACTGGAAGGAGTAGCATGTCAGCACAGTAAAACTGTGTGATGAAAACAGGCTGCCATGTGCCAGTGTAATGTTAGCTAACTTCAAACATGTTTATACAAAATAATTATAACAATGTTTTGTTGTGTGTTTAATTATTGCAACTGCAGTATTATTGGAAGGCTGTGTTTCTCATAACTTGCACTCATGCACCTGTTATTCTTTCAGTTGGTGTGTTACGGTTAGGACAAACTGAAATGGCTAAAATGTTTTCTTTTTTGAGGGTACACTTGTGTTGCTGTCAGGCCCTATTAAACCATGGCATATGGTTGATTGGTATCATTTTCAAAATGTTATATGTACTGCTTATGTTTAATCATGGCTGTTAATGTCAATGTTTTTCATGGAAACAGGGATGTGCCTAAAACAAAGGTGTCTAAGGGTACATCCTCAGTTTACTGATGCTGAGAACGAGGTGGTACTACTAGCTCTCCAGCTCCATGGCAGATGGCTTATCCCATTGCATAGTGCTGATGAGCTCTTCCATGATCATGTCTGGTCAATGAAGTCAATGCTATAAGTGGCCAGGACCATAACTATGAAGTGGTCTGACCCATAATGCGACCATTAGAGCAAAGTCCTTAGCATGGGAGTTGAAGCTACAGGCTGTGGGCCATCTAATGTTCCACAACTTATAGAGATTGAGGAATTTCTGACTTCATTCAAAGCCAGTACCACCTTCTCAATGTTCCACAGTGGGCTGCCAGATGTTGGGGAAGAGATGGATAGGCCCCAGAGGAATTCAATGGATGATGCCTCAAGTATGTAGTCCTAACTTTACTATGTCCCTCATCTGTAGGGATTAGTCACATTATTTATAATATCTATATATTATAATATCTTACATTTATAATATCTGTCTCACCAAATGCATAAAGGTACATCTGGCATCAAGGTGCGATACCCACCTGCATAAGGTATGGGTATGGTTACATTTAGTTAACTTTATTAATAGTTATTTTTGATATTACTTCCATATGTAGTTGTGGTACTTGGGCATACTTACACTGGAAAAACTTTGTTTTGTTGTATTCATAGATGAATCATTGTCTGGTATCAGCACTTAGGACTTCCCCCATCTGATGTTGGAAAATCCTTACCCACTGATGATGATGATAGTAGGGATGAGCAGACACAGTCCAGGGTTACACAGCATGTGTCAGACACAAGGAGTGTGACCCAGTCATCCCCTCCTTAGACTATGGATACATTTTGTCTACCTGCACATATCCATGATGCACTACCATCAGAAAGGGAACAGGTTGATGGGGACACTGTAGATCAGGGGGTGTGGGATAGTCCCAGGTACAAACATATCCGGATGTGCCCATATCAACTGTAGGCAGGAGGGTCCACATGACTGGGGGGTCAGTAGCAATGCACACAGGAGATATGTTTACTACCCTCCCCCTGAGGTTGGTGCATAACTAGCTGACACCCAATGTATGTGCATGACTATCATAGAGGCACAATGGAGTCCAGCCAGTACCTTGGCAGAAGTTGGTAGGGTCATCCAGGTAGTGCATGCTGACTTATGGGACTGCATGAACCTTGTACGTGATTCTTTGGACAGGATGTATGACATACTGGACTGAGCAGTGTCTGCTCTGGACCATCTGTTGGGGTCAGGTGGCTGTCCATGAGGCCAGTTATCTGATACATCATTGGATGTTAGCTGACCTAGCCCTGAAAGGGTGAGATCCCGCTCCTGAAGTGGTTGTACTCCACTGCTACATCAGTTGTGGGTGTCTATACAATGCTTAGGTTGTCACTGTAGTGGTAATCATTCTAACACTTCCTCCAGCAGACGTTGGTCATGATCATGTTCATGTAGCAAACTAACATCTAGCCAGGGTTGTGGGACAACCAGTGCAACTATGACAGAGCCACTTTCTTTTTGTACTCAAATGATTTTTATTTTGATAGAAAGATAATTAATAATACATACATAAAACCTAGTAATTAATAAACACAAAATTAAACAGGTTTAACTATGCAGAATATGTACAATGGCTTGAAAGAAATAAGCAATGAAATTATAAAATTTCATCAATAATCCTTGGAAGAAATTAAATCTCTTATTGACACCCTACAAATGGATTCTACCTCTTCACAATGAACAATTTAAAGTCATCTTTACATTGTTTATTCCTTTAGTGACAGAGCCACCTTCCACGTAAATGGACATGCATGGGAAGCTAAATCCTCTGCCATGCATACAAGCACTGACCCATGTGCTGAGTCTGTGTCCCTGCAGACACCCAAGCATGCCCATAGCACCCCCCCACACCCACACACACACACACACACACACACACACACACACACAGAGCCATGCACTTTGAATCCTTAACCCCTCCATCCAAATCCTCTAAACACTACCCATAAGTGCACTTATTCATTTTGCCAGAACTCAGCACTTGCACTCATACACTTCCCTTTGAAAGATGTACACTCCTGTACTCCCTCCCCAACTTGTGAAGATGATAACTGTGCTTTGCCCTTTGCACATTCTGACTTTGGCTGCCTATTTCTGATTTTTGTGCGCACCATTTTTACTATTTGTATCTATTTAACTCCTGTACAGTTATGTAGCAAAGTTATGTGCAATATGCTTCCTCTTAGCTATTGCCATGGTGTATTGTGACATCCTCTATTTGGCATGGTCATCCCATATTGCTGCCTCCTCCTCCTTTGACTCCTCATCTGTCTCAGATGCCACTGTCTGTACTACCAGGAGCTGTGGTCTCTGGCCACTACCACTCTGCTCTGTTTGCTTTCTCAGTATTATATTAAGTACAATGGTACAAACAGTTCGAATTTTTCCATACATGGCAGGGCTCTGCAATATGTATCCAGGCAATGAAACTGTGACTTCAGCAGTCCAAACACATGCTCTGTGATGTTTCTGATTTTCAAAAGGGCATAGTTATAAACTTGCTCTGTTGGGTTATGTGGATTTCTCAATGGGGTCTTAAGCCAAGGTTCTAAGGCATATTCAGCATCATTCACTAGATGTCCTTGTGAGAAGTCACCCCTTGCAAATCACTGGTAAAGATCACATAGATGCCATATATATATCAGTCGTGATTACTCAGCAACTGCCTTGGTGCCCTGGGCACACATTGCAGATGATACTCTGTGCATTACAGACAATCTGGCATTTGATAGAAAGAGACTTTGTATGCTTCATATACTTCCTTCCCAGTTCACCATGTGGGTCCTTTATTTTGATGAGGGTATAATCTATGGCCTCCAGTACTTCAGGAAACTAGACTACAACACAGAAGTCCTGCATGATGTTGTCTTTCTCTTCTGAGGTTTGTGGAAAACACATATGCTCCCTCGTGTACTGAAGCATGGCATCAAGGAACAGGTGGAGTATTCTCAAGGTAGATGCCTGAGACCCCCCCCACTATGTCCCCAGTTGGTCACTAAAAGGTACCACACACATATCTACTGGGATGGATACTCTATGACTCCCACAGGGCTGCAGACAGGGTGAGCAAATGTCCACTCAGCAGCAGTCCATTATATCACTGTTGTGAAGGGCTTGAAAGGAAAAGCACAGTCAGAAGACCCAGCAGCTCTAGTGGTGATGCTAAGCACCATTGACAGCAGCAGCAGCTATAACAGTCTCTTTCAGATACAGGTTTACAATGGCAGAAACCTCCATCATAGTTTTGATTTCTCATCTGCATGAGCACATGGCTTTGCTCATTGCTAATGCATGCACAATGTAGCTGCACATCATTTATATATTTCTGAATTGCTATGCCATTTTTTATTCATTGCTACACAGCACAGTTCATTACATGGTCATTAGCATACATCTCGACTCTGCCTTGTTTTTCAGCCAGCATCATCATGTCACTATGATTCCTGAATCACACACACCCTGCTCTTCTTCACTCGTCGTGCAACTTCACTTAGCATGAAGCAACAGTGTTTTTATGAATCTTGGTAATAGTCGCAATGCAGTGAAACTGAAGAGTTAGTTTTAATCACTGCTTATTCTTTCTAGATACTGAACAATTATCACTTGTCAGAAGAAACAACAAAAACAGTGTGTGTGTGTGTGTGTGTGTGTGTGTGTACAGATGCAAATGTGCATTTTCCAATGCTAGTGTGGGAGGTTGGCATAATGGTCAACGTGTTTACCTTACAGACACAAGGTGCAGGGTTTGATTCTCACATGTGGTAATTGGCTAGGCTTAAATGGTCCACAAGGGCAGTTAGCCTAGTACTAATCTATGAATTTTAATTTGACATGCTTCTGCATAGAGCAAAGTGTGCTTTTAATATGGCACCTGAAGTGACTTTCTGTATGCAATACCATCTCATTCTGGAACACTGTTACATGGAGGACACACCTCATATCTAGCCTTGGCTAAATCCATATTCATAAGATTGTCTACTGACCTCTATGATCGGATATGTAAAATCAGCTTTAATTGTGCGAGGAATACACATATTTTGGCCACATCTAGGTACAACAATCCTCTCAAACTCAAATCACATGAGGGCCAAATAGAACCTTTCTACTTTGCAGAAGGACATCGACCCTTTATATATATTGCAGGGTGGCAAGAAGTAACATTTTCACTCACAGGGTGGCAAGAGTAAGTTATTATTCTTGGGTTCATCAGTGTAGGACTGTTAATCACAGCAGTTTCTGGGCATGCTTCATAGATTTTCACTTTGCTTGCATTCATCAGTTACTGCTGATACATTCATTGTTCTTTATACCAGTGTCAAGAAGTCATAAATGTTCAATGTACACATTATATTCTTGCTGTTTGTCAGAGCAAATTGTAGATATTTAGACTTTAGCATTCTACACCAAAAATACACTTAGCATGCTGACAAGGTTTACTTTCATTTGGTACAGCCTACCGAATAATGCGGTTTTCAGTTTCTAAGCATCTTTCTGATGGTTGTATTCAAAGAAATTGTCCATGATACGTGTCTCTATCATAAAAAATGTCTTCTCTCATTGATTATTGTGTGCAAAAATATGTATGTTCTGAAAAATAAAAATGACATAGCTCTCCTCCAATGCCTGCTGTCATACTTGTTTCTCAGGGGAAGTGTTTATTACCATAAAAAATGTCTTTATCCCCTGTCTCAGTGGCATAGATGGATGAGCCCTGACTGTGACCAGGTGATTGGAGTTCATTTAACAGCTTTGGTGCTGGAGAAGCCAGAACAGGGACATGGAAGTGAACAGCTTACTTCAGAAGACCCATCATGGGGCTGTCTACAACCAAGGCATGCTCTGGCAGAGACCAAATCTCATGAGTAACCTGGTTGCAAAGGCAAGCTGCCATACTGTTGCAGAGGGCTTAACCAGACCAGCATCACAGTAGGTGATGTCAGTGACATTAGCCTTGCTACAAGCAGTTAGAATTCCATTCTCTTTTATACAGAAAAACCCATACCCCAGGATTCCCTTTCTTTTACATTTAGAAAATCTCCAGCCACAGCTACAGATATGATGCCTGCATCCCAGCTCTCATGCTTGGGAAAGTGGGGAACAAAATCACTTAGGAAGATGCCACAGGGCACTCACCATGAAGATAGGGGGCCTACCAATCAAAAGGGGGTACATTAGGACTTTTCTGGCCCCAAGGAGGAAGCAAAGGGGTTAATAGGGGACAAACAACAGATATTAGCAGTGATGGATGGGTGGCCAAAAACAAAATGTCTTTAGCCACTAACACTATGAGAAGTACAGGAGGAGGAAGAGCAATACAGTTGGTGCCCAAGCAGGACGATGCCCTTTGGGTATGGTTTAGGACACCTCGCACTAACCAATCCCTAAGTCAGTTTAGGCTACCAAGAACAATACAGACACAACTGCATTTCTGTTGTCATTTCAGGACAAGCAGCATTTCCATTATTATCTCTTTGCTAGATAACTTGATTGCACTGAAGCTATTGTTACACAACAGGTCTACAGGCCGCTTCCCTCCTCATTCATTCACTTGTCATCTTCTGGGGTTCCACTATTAACTGTCACATAACATCAGGATGCATCTGTGTTTGACTTCTATACAGAATTAACACTGTATGTAAATGTAAATGCAAATGTTATAAAACATATGCTATGTAGGCTATGTAGCATTTCTCTCTGGACTTCTGGACTCCCACTGAAAAGGGGATTTGGCCAGTTGAACTCTCCTGATAAGGAAATGTGAGTAAATAATTACAATTACATTAATTAACCAATACAATTAAATTTAGAACTAAAAAAAAGCTGGGAGGTATAGACAGAACCAGAGAAAATATTTTGCTGTGATTTATTTTCAGGAAATGCTGTAAGATTTATTTAGCTCTCCTAGTGACTTTGTTTTTGTTAAAAGCAGCACACTAAATAGTTTTTGTATCATAGCCTCCCCTCAAATAGAGTGGGACAGGAGATAATTTATCTCTGGGAGAAATTTACCACAATAGCACTTGCTGTTGATTTTCTCAGAAGTCATTCATCTTCAAAAGAAATGGAAATACTATAGTTATAGTTCAGTGCAGAATACACTATCAGATTTAGACACACAGGAACAAAAAGGCCTGAAATGACCCAATAACACTGGAAAACTGAACAGAATGACTATTAGCTGAAGCAGCAAAAAAGAGCCAAGAAAAGGCTTTGCTCTCTTTTACAGCTGGGTGCCCTCTCAAGCCATGGCTAGAGACTTTTATAATGTATACTAAGAAAGGCCTAACAGCTGAAAAGTTGTGGGTGAGAACTTTTATTTGACTGGGGCTTACTCGAATACAGGTGTACAAATCTTAAAGCAATCATGCTTACAATGCACATGGGAAAAATCCATCTTGAAAGAGTCTATATGATACAAAGTTTTAAAAAATGTACCACGAAGCTCTAGGTCAGGCAAATGTAGGCAATTGCTTGTCACTGTTTAATTTCACCAAGTATTTTGGGTTTCTAATACCATGACAGGAATAGACCCCCATTCCTAATTCAGGGTACAACTAAAGTTTATGAATTAGTATCGTTTCAGTCTTTGATGTTTGCCAACAGTGCTCTTCTAAGCACCTGCACTGTGTCCAAAACTGACTCCTGTAATTCATATGAGATTCCATATATTTGAATTAATTAAATTTAAGTACGAGTGTAAATTCTTTTTTTATTAAACATGCTGCTTCTTCTACTAATGGAACTGTCTTGGTATCTTTCTTCCACATTGTTCTAGTTTCTGCTTGCAAATCCAGGGATGTTATGATTTTGTGTCTCTCTGTCTGTACATAAGACACTAATTACTGGGTGTAGCAATTTCAGTGTTCAGTGCTACTTCTGTCTTCTTTTCATGGACTACTATATCTGCTTTTCTTGCATCATTTTTTGAACTGTTGGTAAAGGGTGATCCCATGTGATATAAACTTCATCATTCGCCACAATGCTTTGTGGATCATGTTACCAATACTTCTCAGCTAGTTCTATATTGTAACATTTGCACAATCCCCAGTGCAACAGTTTTGCCACATTGTTGCATCTTTCAGTACATAGGTTCTCTGCCATCAGTATATCACACCCAGCAAGCTGTGTGACCGTTTCCATTTCTGTTTTACAGAACCTGCAATTGTCTGTTAATCCCAGTTGTTCAATGGATTTTGAAAACCAATGTGTACATAGTCCACTATCTTGGGTGATCATTATAAGCCTTTCACATTTTGGCTCCAATTTACATCTCCTTAAACATTCCTGCATAAAATCTTTGTCAAAATGACATTGGTCCAGGAGATATCTGTACTTGCCACGGTATTTGTTGATTTTCCAGAAGTCTTTCTCTCTTATCTGATCCATTTCCTTGTATTCCTTCTTTTGTTTTTTGGCACATTCACCCAACTTTCGTCTATTTGTGGTCTGATTTCCATTCCCACTTGATACTAAAATGCTTCTGCTACACTAAGCAAAGAAGTCATCTTAGACTTCTTCAGCTCCTGTTTTAAAACTTTCACTATGTTTGGACTTGGTAGGCAGGCATGTATGTAGTCCCACAGTTGCAGATCTATGTATATAATCAGTTTCAATGTGGCCCATACCTCCTTCACAGTGAGGAATATAAATCCTGGTTACACTGATTTTATATATCATTTGATAAGCATGAAACATTTTCTTATTTTCATGTCCAACTGATGTAATAATTTTCAGGTCTAGTCTATCACCCCAAACCTGTAAGTCTGAATGCAGGAACAAATTAATTTAGTTTGAACTTTATTCCTAGATGTTTGGGCAGTTTTAAGTAATAGTGTTAGTCTTCTGAAGTACTCCTTACTGAGTTTTATTCTTATTTGTTCATTTTTTTTGGTGACCAGTCATCTACTACCGAATATTTATACACTTCCTGCTGCTGAAGCTCCTTTATAAATCATTCCTGTCCTAAGCTGACCTTTTCTTGGTTCTACAGCTTTCATTTTTAAATGTTGCTTTTGCCCATTTATCAAGACCAGCAGGCATTCTTGTATCATCTGAGAAAGTTTTAACCATGTAGTTGTGCTTTCAGCTCCTCATCTGATGAACTATACAATTATATGTCAACCACAAAAATTACATGAAATGTCTTTAAAGAGGGTTGGTTGCTGGAAGTTAAACTGTAATCATAGCCTGATCTGTTGAGTAAACAGCTCAATGGGTTAAGAGCAACCCAAAACAGCAGCAGTGACAGAAAATTATTCTGGATACTCCTTTGAATTATCAATGTCCTTTGTCATGGCTCAGCAACAAAGTAGTTTGGCACTGTTTCATGGTTACTGCAATGTAATTGGTCAATGTAGGGTGTATTTTATACATCTGTAAGCATTTCATTGTCCACAAATGTTAGATGCTGTCAAAGGCCTGCATCTGTTCCAGTATATAGTTTGTATTATGTCGGAAGGCAAGTTACTGGTCTATAGTTCTTAGAATAGCTTGCAGGTTTACTCTTAACCTACCAGATTAATATTTAAATATTAAGCTAACTGCCCTGAAAGGGCCATTTTAAACCTAGCCAATAAGAGTTCAGAAGCAAATGCTGTACCTTGTGTCTATGAAGTGAAGACCTTAACCATTATGCCAAAGCAACCCATCAAAAATACACTTAGTCCTCGTCAGGGACTTGAACCCTGATCTCATGCATGATAGGTGGGGATACTTACCACTATACTAATGAGGAAGACATAAGTGATTACTCAGCTAAAAATCCTAGGGGGATCTTTATAACCAAAGCAATACCTCCCAAAGTGAGAATCAAACCCTGTACCTTGTGTCTGTGAGGTAAACACCTTAACCAGTACACCAACCCCAGCCCTTAAATGTTGAAAAGTTAAGTTCATACTAGACTAGCTGCCCTGAAGGATGATTTTAAACCTACTCAATATCACAAGGTCATGAAACTTGTGTTTATGAGGTGAAGACCTTAAGCATTATGCCAAACCCACCCCACTTAAGGAGGAGTATTGTTTTTCTTGTTAACTAGGTTGGTGTCTGTTTGGGATATGCATATAAGTTATTCTTGCTTAGGGCTAAATCTATGACTTAAGACATTAATACCTTTCACCAGAAGTCGGGTACTGCATCTACGCCTGGGGTTTTCCATTTTCTTAATTTTTTCAGTTTCTCTGGCTGTTACTCCATCCCATTTCATATTTTCTTCATTAGAGAGCCTCACTATTTCTTTTAATTGTTCTATCCATTCAGCATCTCTACTATATTCAACAGGGTCTATTTCTTCTTTTTTGGTGGAATTTGTATTCCTTTTGCTTTGTTTCACAGTTCTCTATACAACTTTTGGGGGTGGTTAATAAATTGCTTATTTTGTACTTTTCCTTTATATTCATCTATACACCTTCTAAATGTTTCTGCTTGAGATGATATTTTTAGTTTATGACTGAAAACAGATTATGATCATTCCTGTTCTATTTTGATACTGCGTTGCTTTTTCAATGTTTATCTTTCTAAGGAATTTTGATGATTTGTTCCATTTTCTCTGTTCTTCTAACAGTTATACATCCTGTCTTAATCACTTCATAGTTTTCTCTATTCAGTGATCCCACAGTGACATTTTACTTGCTCCATTCCTTTTCTTTGTTTCACTACAATTTTGTGATATCACTTTATCAGTTATTAACTTACCTGCACAGTAATACAGCCTGTTTATTTCTATTACATGACAAGAATTTCTCTTCCAGATTACTGTGCTAATCGTTTCACCAATCTTCTAACATTTTGGCTCTTGTTTGCCTTCTGTAATCTATTTCTTTCATCTATCTTAATATGTCTATTCATCTCTGTTAAGTCAAACAGGTCTTCCTTTAGATCATTTTCCTCTAGACTGAGAGCATCTTCTTTGCTCTCTGTTTCCTGTGTGTGAATCTTCCAAAGACGGTTCCAGCTCATCATCCTGTGACATATCATTTTCAGATGAATCCCATTCCATCTGATGCTCCTGTGTCAGAGTTGCCACTGTCTCCTGCTCCTTCCCTTGCTTTACAACTTCAATTGGACTTTCCCATGGGACTCTTATAGAAGGCTCCACAGTATCACTGTGTGGCAATTCTTTTGCAGATGTCGCCCCCTCCCCTGCTGCTCCTTAATCTGGGAACCAACTGTTCCAGCATGTTGTGACATTACCAATGTTGGAGCCTCCATACTATGTTCATCATTTCATTTTCTATTTGTTTGACTTCTACAGTAAACACCCATGGGGATTGGTAGATGCCTGATAACTCTAGCTTCTGTTTGCTTGAGAGTTACTATTAAAACAGGTCTAATATTGTACCCTGTACTATTTGTTTGGTTTGATTTGTTCTCAGGTTGGGGAGAGAGGGAATTTATTCCCATCTTACTTTTTAAAACTCTAAAACTCAAAAAAAAAAACAAAGTATGTTTCTGCGGGGGGAAACAGAAAGTGCAACACATGAAAATTGTACTGTACTTCTTCAATATTTTTTGAGGGTTGCTTGAATTCTGGTTATCAGAATATACTGTACCTTACTAATACTGTTTTTCTACATTCCCAATTTGTGAAATTATTTTGTATATTGTGAACTTTTCCATGTCCAGATACCTTTACCTGCATTTATCTCCAAATATATTTGGAACTGCTTTTTTATTTATTAGTTTGGCTTTGCATAAACACTGCACCATACCAAATCTCTTTTTCTTTCCCATAACCATGATTCTTTTTTACAACTTTCAAAAATCTCCGGGTTTGTTCCTTATATTTTCATGCCTCCTCTGTTGCTTCTTTTTCAAGGTGGCTCAAAGTTTCTTTGTCTAATATTTTTCATAGATTTGTTGTATTAATGAATACAAATGTTTGTTTTTAAGTTTTGGCAGTTTTTCAAGTGTAACATTTCTTTCCACCAACTTCAGTCTTGATCTTTTTGCATATCCGTTGTCTGGAAATTCTGGGCTTCTTGCATAATAGTAACAATACATAATTTCTTCCTTATTCTCAACAGTCCACTTTGTCATCTCTATGCCTCTTCTTGGCTTGTCATTTTTTTGTGGTTTTAGTGGGCTACTTCCTTCTGCCACAGTAGGCTGACAATAATGGAGATCATTGGACCATGCATAAGTGCAAATCCAGAATATCAAGTGACATGGCTACGCAAATTCCAGTGCTCCCCATTATCACCTGAAACTGTTATTGCCACTAAATATGATAAAAGTAAAAAAGCTTTTTTTATTGCTGAGCAACTCTGACTTGTCCGTGACATTAATTAGAAACATTCTCAACACTGAATGCATAGCATGCCCTTCAACTATGGAACAGTGAGGAACACAGACTTTCAAAGACTCAAAAGCAGGAACATTCCTATTAATGAGGTCACTTGAGAGATATGAGTAACAATAATGGGTTTTCTACCCATCATTTTTAGCTTTGCCCCATTTATTGAGAAAAGAAATTGAGAGCTGTGATTGACATGATATGCAGCAGCTCCTAGATGTTGCCCAGCTGCCACAACATTGTGAGAACTACACAAAAACAATGGTGCAATCCAGTGTTCTCCATTATTGCCAGGGGGCATCCTCCTACTGAGCCTAGCCTAACCCTATGGTAGGAATGCTTCCATGGCTTGAGGGATTCTATACTGCCTTTTTTCCCTTTCCTCGCATCAGTGCATACACCAAGAGTAGGAACTTTTTTATCCTGGGACATATGCATCCAGTTTTTATTTTTATTTTTTTAATCTGCCATTTTTCATGTTATACAAAATATAGTCTATATATCAGTACCGTTTTGATGAGACTTTTTACAAACAGGGTCAATGATGTGAATGTGCTTACTAAGACTTGCGGATGAATTCAGGTCCAGCAGTGCAGTGCAGTGGTGCTACACTCCTTTTCTTGCTGATTTCATCTTTTAGTTCCATACAGAGAATGTAGCCAGTACAATGTTCATGGAAATACTCATGCATCAATAAGACCTTTAACTGCAACCTCTGCTTCACTAATACATGAGGCATGGTAGCGGGTGGGGGTGTAATCAGAGCGAGAACTTATAGGAAAGCCTCTCAAATGCCTTTATTATGGACAAAGAATGGAACCTAATGATCATCAGGTGTGGACAAGAAGAATGACAAAGTAAAAAAAGAAATCAGATTCAGAATCAGGTGCCTTGACAAAATGGAAATAACATATCTGTTTAATTAAAAAAGAAAAAAAAACATTTGGGTCAGCCAAGTACAACAGAATTAGTGTATTCAGCTGAACTACTGCTGACCAGAGTTTGATTAGCTAACTGGGTGTCAAAGATCTGGCCAGAGAGGGAGACAGGAAGGAATGAGCAGTCCAAACACATTATCTTTTCAGGGGAGGCAAGAAGGAAAATCCCACTTTGGAAACAAGTCCTAGCAATCACTGGGAACTGGCTACTGAAACGCTTGCACTCACAGCAGTGGAAGGCAAGAAGTTGATCAGGGTGGGGTGGGAATAACTCTGTGTGTGTGTGTGTGTGTGTGTGTGTGTGTGTGTGTGTGTGTGTGTGTGTGTGTGTGTGTGTGTGTATGCCTTGCACAGCTCCACTACATGCTGTGTGTAGTTTAAAATAACTTAACCATTCTGCAATAGGCAAATCACTCAGCACTGTATGAGGAATGTATAATCATTCCTGTTTGCAACAAAATAACTGTGATTACATCAAAATGCCAGTTTATATGTTTCATTTACAGGAAGAGCATGTTAGAGAATATACTGACCTTTTGGTAATAAATCCGGGGACTTTTTTCACCTTCGTGTTACCAAAAGTTCATATCTGAATGGTGTTGCAGTAGTGACCTTATTATTTTTTGCTAATTCTACTGTTACAGTGTCTTTATCCTTCTGCAGCAGTGCAGAATTGCATATTATCTCTTACCTCTCCTCAATCATTTTACACACCTTCATCAGATAACCTATTAGCTGGGTTCAACAGTCCTCACATAGTTGGCAGAGTCCTGCAGGAGGCAAAAGGGACAGTCAAGCTGTATTGAAAGAAATATTTAGAGCCCTACCCCTTCTAAGTGCTAGAATACTTTTATTGGCTACTGCATACAATGAGGTCTGGCCTGCAAGAGTGTATGCATCCTAGACTCATGGATGGTAGTACCTCCAGAACTTGTCCACCCACCAAGGTCATCTGCTATTCTGACCTCCAGTCTCCACAGGAGCTAAAGAAGTGGCCTGCCTCCACCAGCCTATCATCACCACAACCTCCCCCATATATATATATATATATATATATATATATATATATATATATATATATATATATAAAATTTTACCAAAATATCACCGTACTATTGAATAGCACCTAAACACGATCAGTCTTCATATTCTTCAGAATGACTCAATGAATCAACACTGCTGAATATTTCATATTCAAACTTTTTTAGAACTCAGTCAAATGTGCAACTCCTGTCTTTATAATGCACCTACACAGATGATGCAAGGCACACCATGAAATTTTCAGTATGAGTACTTTTTAAGGTTATTAATTAACCAAGTTTTAATTTATGTATAAGCTAAGTAAGTGTACTGGTCCTTCATGGACACCCTTCAGTTGCACCTTGGACCATTAGAGCTAGGGTAAATGAAATACATGTATGTATACGTATATACGAGAAGTAAAAAGTAGCCGACTGACCAGCATTTTTTATGAGATGAGGAAATGACATTATAGAGAAAAAACTATGCAAACGAGGAAAGAACACATAAATTTCACTTTGACAGCAACCAGAGATCAGGACTAAATTGCAGAACCTTGAGTCACAAGGCAGTCATTTATGTAGGCAAAAATCAGCTTAAACAACTTCTAAACTGCAAAATGGCATGTCATATTTTGTCCAAAAACTGAAGAATACATGTTTTACAATGTAATTCCTTGTCCATTAAAACATAGTGAGGTTTTCATTAAAAACACTCCTCATAAAACCTGAGACACTCCTCACAAGCCACACTAACTCTCATTACCCCTAGAACCAAACTCCCGAGAACTGCACATGCTGTCTCCTCTCAGGGACCTACTCTTTGGCAAGCTCTCCCTGTTGACCTAAAGTAAATCAATCCTTAATTCAAATTCAGAATGCAACTCAAAAAGCACTTCAAGCACTTCTTCATCCAAGTCAAACACTCCTGCTTTAACAAAGGATACATCACCTAATACACTATCCCACTTTAGAAACTAATGTATATATTTTACATTACATATTACTTGTTTACTAGAGTGTTCATATACAGTTTTTCTAAGTTAGTAATCTGAACAACTTTGTTATTGCTTATATTTCTGGTTTTTTTTTTTTTTTGGTTGTGAAACATTTTTTATTTCGCTCAGTAGTCAGTACTGATCAGCGCACTATCTAATAAAATATAGAAATAAAAAAAAATCTGAACTGTGTTAAAACAATCCAATACTTCCAATACTTTTTGTTTTTTTTTAGAATTACAGTGCTCCTTGCTGAAGCTGACAAGCCCTGCTTATCCCAAGATTCTTGGAATATTTTTATTGCAAAGTAAAGAAGTGTTTAAAAATAATTTACTTTATTTTTCCTAATACATTTAGGGTTAAGGTTACCTTTAAAGTCGATGTTATGTCTAGTTTGCATTTGTGAAACAGTGGTGTCCCGACAAATTAAAAACATAAACGCAGGTAATAATAATAATATTAACTGTAAAGAAAACATTACCAGTAGATCCTGAAAGTCCAGTCGACCATTTTAAACAAAGATAACAGGTGGCCGTGGTGGTGCAGCAGTTAGCGTTGTTGCCTTACAGCAAGAGGTTCTCCAGTTCGATTCTTGGCTGGGGTGCCTTCTGTGCCAAGTCGGCATGTCCTCCCTGCAATTGTGTGGGTTTCCTCTGGATGCTCTGGTTTCTTCCCACATTCCAAAGACATGCAGTAGATGGACTGGACACTCTAAATTGGCTGCAGGTGCGAGTGTGTGAGTAAGTAGTATGGATGAACTACCATGGCCAGGCTAGCCACCCAGCGGTGTAAACCTTGGCTCAAGATGATGGTCACTGTTGAAGTGACACCCTGACCTCGTGTGCGAAATGGGAAAAATGTGTTAAGGATGGATGGATGGATCTATTTTTATTAACTTAAATAAGACAAAAGCAATGATCTGTGGTACCAGTAAGTGTCTATTCAAGGTCCCCACATAAATTCACCATCTAAAAACTCAAGCAGTAGAAATGTAGAAGCATACGTACCTCAAAGTTTAGAAAGGAAGTACAAACCAGAACCTTGGCTCTCTTTGGAACATATTAAAAAGGATCAACTTTCTTCAGCAATTAGCCTAAACTCACTCTTGGTAAAGACGTACTCATTCTGATACTTGGATATGCCTTCATAAAATTAACCTCAAAAAGCCAGATGAAACAAATACATTGATGTATCACAATGCAATGCCCCCAAAACACAGCAGAATTATACAACTACTGCAGAAGTAGTGTGCAGTGTCTTCCTGTCATTCACAGTGATGAAACTTCCATATCCTGATTATTGCCCTATAGTAGCCAAAATTTTAAAACTCACAACTCAACTACATACTCTGCATTCATCCTTCACTTCCTTTTTTCACTTATATCAGCTATACAAAGCTACATCTCAAAAGATTAACATAGATATCCTGTCAAGAATTTCAACAAAATAATTACATGCGACATCAAATCCAAGTGGTTAAAAATTGGGTCTATATTACATATCCAAAGTTTCAAAACTTCGAATCCCATATGTTCAACAACATATGATCAAAGTTTGAAACTTCAAATGTATAATAAAACATAAAAAAAATAAAACTTACCTTAACGCTCCACTTCCCCCTACTTAAATATATCAACTCCGAGATCGCACTTCAGTGCAGAAAAGGGAAATTCTCCTATTCTGCACCATCAAGCGCCGACCATATGACATTCGAACTTTGAAAAGTTCGTTCATGTAATAGGAACCCAAAAATCTGATAGCTTGAAACCTACTTCTATATAAAAAATACTGTTATTCTTAAAAACATGTAACAGACATAACAACAAACAATAACTCTGACATTAAAAGGAACACTAATCCTAAACTTAACTCCAAAACTAACCCATTGACCAAAAACCCTACTGCTAACCCAAAAAAGTAATCAGAACCCCAAAACTCTTGTTAACTCCAAGTAAGGCCACAATTTCAAAAGGTAAGAATAATAACACTAACCCATTGACCAAAAACCCTACTCCTAACCCAAAAAAGTAATCAGAACCCCAAAACTCTTGTTAACTCCAAGCAAGGCCACAATTTCAAAAGGTAAGAATAATAACACTATACAAAAAAGAGATGTGCACCAAGTCCTTTCCTTTTATTCAAAAACAATAAGCATTTTCATTCCAATTGTCAAGGAACTTCATCAGAATAAATAACGGCTACCACTCCTAAACCTTTTTAAAAGGGTTACTAAAATATAACATGACTAAAAAGACCAATAAAAAACATTCAATTAACTTCTAAAAAAACAACATGGCAATGTGTAAAATAAAATCTACTTTATAACAAATAAATCTGTTTGTACGTTTTTATACCATAAACAGAAGAGTTTTCTAAAAATAATTTCTTATGGGAGAAAGGAAATTCACCCCGGGGATCACGTCAGTCGCCCTGCTAGACAGGGGTCCAGGGAAGTAAATAGCGTGGAAAAAATAGCCAGGGAATTGTTATGGCTAGGCTTGTATAGGCCCTAGGGCTGATAGCCTAGTACCAACCTATGAACTTAAAAAAAAAAAAAGACAGTGGCATTCAATAAAATGTCCCAATGGAGCTCTGGCCTCAAGTAAAGTCTCCTACCCCCCCCCCATTGGTACTTGCACCTTCTTCGATATAAATTTTCTAAAATTAAGACATATCCGAGCATGTCTACTAAGTGTATTTTACCATCCTTTTTCTTAATGGAATAACCATGTTGGTATATTAATACTCCTTGGGCTTTTTCAGTTTTTATCACATAAAATGCTGCACACATCAAACAGTAGGCAATGAACACTATGTCTTTCATGCCACGGTTACATTTTCCATTAATGGAAATAACTCTTGGGAAATTAGTTATCATCATACTGTGTAGATTTAATATAAAACAACACTGTAAAGAAGCACCACACTTGTACATTCCATATACTGTTTTACCGGACTCATCATATTTGAATACATTTTCAAGTTCTTACACCTTCTAAATACAAACTCAGGAACTTCACCTAATTTATTTTTAGCCCTAAGGTCTGAAATACTCCATTACAATTTTTAATCATGGCATCTATAAGCTCCTTATTGTTATGATCATAGGATAACACCACGGCTCTAGAAAAATCCTTCTCATGAATAGTTTTGATGATACTTTCAGTATGCTTAATAATATGTTGGAACCTCACCCCCTACCTACTTTGATCTCCTCACTTCTTTCCACCATCAATGATTGGGGATATCCTCAGTCAATAAACATGTAGCCTAACCCTCTGCCCGTAACAATATTCTTCTTTTGTCATGGACGATGGCAACTATTATAATGGAACATGTTATTCGATTATGTTGCCTTGCTAAATATGGTGGAGTTTCCGTATCTATCAAGAAACATATCACCTCCAGGCAGACATTAGGGATTCATAAACTGAACTCCTTAAGTTATAGATCACTTTAGACAGAATTAATTATCAACTAATAGCATGTTACAGAACAATTTGTGTCCTCTGATGATCATGCAAATTCCTTAGTGCTCTAAATACACTCCATTTCAGAAAGACTTCCTTATTTTGGGTGACAGGCCACCACAGTTGCTATTAGGTCTAAAGGCATGAAAAGCGCAAAACCCTTGTATAAGGGAAGTGCTCTCTTTATATTTAAAACAAGAAACAGTAAATATACAAATCAATTATTTGCAAATGCATGAGCACCTCAAAATCAGCCAATTTACAGTTTGGACTTCTGGAATTTGAGGAGAGCCACCTTAATGTGATCAGATTAAATCATCAATATGTGTTACATATGTTGGAATGTTTATCAAGTGGATTCTGCCTTAAACAGACAAGGGAAAGAGGGCAGGAAGGGCTTTAGCCAGTATGTGAAAGCCTTCTAATGAGAGGTGTAAGCCATCCTTAACAAAGCAAGCTCAACTGTCAAGCATCTCGTCCCATACTGACACATTGAATCCCCCTGAGTGACACTAGCTATCTGGTATGACAAGGTAAGATGTAATGCATAGACTGTTTGTCAGATTTTCTCTGCTTACTCATAAATGTAAATCACTGTTATTTGTATGCTGTACATTGTTCTGTTACATTTTTATGTAACCTGGTATGAGCCTCCAATTGATCATTGTTTAGTCAGTTTTCTTACCTGGTAAACACTAAATAAATAAATGTGGAGTGAAAGGGTAAACTAAGGCAGCCAGTGTACTTTGTTCCAAAAAAATGTGTCAGTAAATTTCATTGTTGATTCAACTGTCATTTAGATGAAGATGGGACTTGTTTAACCTGATGATGATGCTTTAAATGTGCAAGTTTCTCCAAGTGAAACAGAAACTGATGCAACATGTAAGTTGCTCTTTACTACGCAATATGTTTGACAACCAGAGGGAAAAGAATGGAAGGTTAAGTTGAATGTTTAACTCCTACAAAAAACAAATTAAAATTGCTGTCACAATGGGGACTGTGCAGTACAAGATGAGTCACAGACAACCACATTTCTATTGCTAAAGGAGAGTTAGTATTAGGAATCCTAAGGCGCACCTAATAACAAAACTAAAAACTTAGAAAGCATGGATAACAGCACTGCTTGCTGTTTAAATACGAATAGTATCAGGCACCTGTTAAGAAGAATATTAGTGTTTAAATGGGTTGCTGTCCTTTCCTTTAATATGTTGGACCTCAGGTACAGTAACTGAAAGCTATTGAGATATGTCCATTAATATGGACAAAAGGAATGTTTGGGAGTTGTTCTTTTTGTAGCTGTAACATGTAAACGACTTCTGGATATGGCTGCAGTGTGGTCTGGGAGATGTATCATTACGTGTATTGTGTAAGAAAAGAATAGTGCGATTGGTATGCATTTATGCAACACACACCCCTGAAGCTAGGAAAACATTGCTAGAGGGGTTAAACATGTTTTTTGGTCACCATGTACAGAATCTGGATGAGGGATTTTGGTATGAATTTATGATAGTGTCAGAAAGAGGGTGCAGACATTAGGCTGCTTTTGTTTGGGTAAAGAGGAGGTGTATACATATCACAAGGAGCACATTCCAATTAAGATTAATTATATAAGTCATACTACCAAAGAGATGCTGTTTTTTTCTGCGTTCAAACCATGTTGCTCTTTGTACTGAATCTGCTGAAAATAAGAAACAGATTTATGTTAGGAAAGGAATCAAACGGTTGACAGGACATGTGATGAAACAGTCCTGCTTTCTAAAGCAGGTGAATGTTAACTCAGAGTGAGCATTTAGGCATGAAGCATTGTACAATGTAGAATAAAGGGTGGTGAGCCTGAAATTTAAGTATACACTGTTTTACATGCAAAATAGCAAGTAGGTACACCAAGCACTCAAGCAGAGGTACAGTAAACTCATACATATCTTTAAGGGTTTGAAGTGCCTACTTCAAAGGTGGAAATGGATTTTTGAAAGAGTCCAAGTTTAAATGTTGAACTTCATTATGACTTCTTAACTTGCTTAGAGAACTTGCTGAATGAAACACAAACTTTGATTATTGGAGATTTTAATTTCTACCAATAGACTGGAAGTTTGATTTGAAGTTTGCAATTTGCCTCATCCATTATAGATTTGTTAGGGTCCTTAGTTTTTGATCAATTAGTTAATAAACCAACATGAGCTAATAGTATTCTGGATTTAGTTATCATCAGTACTAAATGACTTATTAAAATTTTGTTTAAAACCTCCACTTGGTAGGTCTGATCATGACTCCATTAACATTTGAAATATCAATTTGGTTATGATCAAAAGGACAGTAGTTCTTTATGACAAACTAGATAAGTTCAGCCTAGTAAAGGCAATAAGTTAGCTTGAAAGAAATAAGATCACAAATTATGTCGATGGAATTTAGCAAAAAATGTAAGCTGTACGTATGCTTTACAGACACAGTTAAACTAGGAGGGGTAACTCACAAACCACTTTGATGGAATTTTTATCTTTTTTTACTGTTTGCCATATGTTTTTGCAATAAACAGGAGATGTTGATGCCAGATGCATGCACAAATTGTGCAGAACTCTGGTAAGGGCACATAAATAGGGGTTGGATCAGATATGCTGCTGAAAGTTTGATATAGCAAATGCAGACCAATTGCATATGTTCTGGGCATTTGAGGAAGTTAAACATCTATAGGAAATGGCTAGGAGAATCTGAAGTAAGGTTATTTCAGAGCTAGATTCTAAACTAATGGCAGTACTGTCTGTTTGGAGTTGAGAGCAGGAAATGGTCAAAGAAGAAGAAGATCTGGAATTAGAACTAGTAGTTAATTTCCATAAGTAGGACTCAAACTTTATTGAAAAAAAAAAAACATTAAAACATATTTTATTTATTTTATTTGCAGTTTGTTAACCGGGAAAGTCTACTGGACCAAAATGAGCCTGTCTTCAATGGAGGCCTGGAGAGAAAAGCTCCATATACAATTATTACAAAGCTAATATCAACAAAGTTAAGTACAATACAATTTTCAAAACTACTAAAAACACAGTAATATAGAAGACAGATTAATAACATTTGAGCAAGGTGTTGTAACAAAGCACTGAATGAAATTAAAACATGTATTTTGGAGAACACGAGTATAATTTGGAGTGCAGGCACTTATGCAAAGTTTCACAAGGTGACAGGTAGGAAGAATTAGAGCAAGAGAGTAGAACAGTGAAAGGTACATAGGGTAAGTTATGGGAAAGCAAAAAAGGGAGAGGGAGAGGAAATGAAATGAAGGGAGTCACTAGGTTGAGTTTTGACAAAAAAGGATGGGGGAGCAGAAATGATATACAGGGAGTAAGGTGGGGTGAGAGCATGTGCATTCCCAGTGAGAAGAGAGATGGGAATGAAGTATGGTCTTGAAGGTGGAGTAGTTTTGGGTGATTTGAATGTGTGGGGAGGTGAATTCCATAGGCAAGCAAGGGAGAAAGAAAGGAGAAATTGCCCAGGTGCATGTAAGGGCTTGTACACTTCGAGAAGGTTCTGGTTACTGGACCTGAGTAGTCTGCCAGGATGATGCAAGGTGAGTATGGAGAAGGGGGAAGGGCACTTACAGGGTTTGAACATGAGTTTGTGAGCAGTTAACAGTTGAATGTAAGAGAGATAGTTAGGGAGTTCCAGACAGTTCAAAGAGTGGAGTGCATCACAGTGGTGGGAGGAGGATTTGGTCCCAGTAGCAAACTTAGAGATTTTATTGTAGCGGGATGACAGTTTTGACTTTAGGGGGGATTGAAGTTTGGTGAGGAGAGGGGTTCCATACAAGAGAGAGGGGATGAGGTAGGAAATAGACAGTATATGTTTGGAAGAGGGAGTAAGATAGCGGCTGTGATGATACAGCATTCTGTGCTTTTGGTGTGCTTTCTTAATACTAGTTTGTATATGAATGTCAAACTTTAAATGTTCATCAATGATAACACCTAGAAGTTTTGTATGGGAGACTATTTCAATGGGAATCTTATTCTGACTGACTATGGAGAAGGATTTTTTTATCGATAGAGGTGTTTTTATATGGGGTAAATATCAAGATTTTGGTTTTGGATGCATTGAGAACAAGGTGATTTTTCAGCATCCAAGACTTGGTACAAGAGAAGGCATCTTGTGCTGGTTGCATGAGTTTGGGGAGAGATTAAGCATAGCAAATTATGGTGGAATCATCCATGTATTGGACAAGTTTGGTATTAGGAATGCACTGATGAAAATTATTAATGAAGATGTTAAAAAGTAAGGGACCCAGTATTGAGCCTTGTGGAACTCCTGTTGGAGTGCAAAGGAAGGAAGAAGTACTATCGTTCCACTTGACAGCTTGCTGTCTATTAGAAAGGTAGTTGGAAAACCAGTTAATAGAGATGGGGGGAGATTGAAAAGAGAGAGTCTGAAGAAGAGAAGGTTGTAGGAAACAGTATCAAAAACCTTTGATAAGTCTAGGAGAAGGGTAGATACAATGTTACCAGAGTCTTGGGCATGGTTGATGATGTCAAGGAAGGAGAGAAAGGCAGTGGTAGTACTATGTCCAGGTGTAAATCCATGTAAAGTTGGAGAAAGAAGTTGATTGTCTAGGAGGTAGGGAAGGAGTTGCACGTGTATGCATTTTTCAAGGACTTTTGAGATAGGGGACAGGATGGCTATAGGACAGAAGTTGGAAATTTTAGTATTGTTGCCTCCTTTGTGGAGGGGAATGATGCATTAACACCATTTCTGTTGGATCACTTAATAAACCAGTCTTCTTTGTTACCCCTACTTTTAACTTCTGTTACACTCTTAACTCCCCCTTCTTCTTCTTGTTCTGCATCCTCTCTAGCTTTTCAGACTCTGCCCTTCCAACTAATGGCATTCAATCTATTGTACTTTATTTCCCTTGTCCACATCTTATCCCTTAGTTATTCTCTCAGTTTATCATAACTACCACTTTCCTTTTTCCATTATGTTTGTGTCCTATTTTATTGTGCTCCCCATCTCTTAACAATGCTGTACCCCAGTTATCGAACTGAACTGAATAAATAATCTAGCAACCCACCTTATTCAGGCTTTGCCCTCTCTTTTACACATTCCACAATGTTCCCTTCTTTCTACACTTTTGCTGTTTATTTTATTTTACATTTGTTGACCGGGCTAGTCTAACTGGATATATGTCCATTTTCAGTAGAGGCCCGGGGAGAAAAGCTCCAAGCATCAGCAGTGACAAAGAATACAATATACAGTAAAAGTCAAATGAATTACAGTACATTGTTTAAACTGAGGGTAAGATAAACTTGTACACAGTCCTTTAGTAGGTTTAAGCTAAGATCAAATACAAAGAGCAAACATTTGAGAGATAGCAATAAAAAAAAAAAAAATTTTAATAATAATTTTTTTTTTTTTTTAGTACTATGAAGAAAATCATTATTACAGGTAGGCGACATAGAACAGTGGAGTAGAGAAGTGTAGAGAAAAAAGCAAGAAGGGGAATGGGGTATCAGTTAGGGTTAGAGCAGGGACAAAGCCAGTGAGTTTTAAGATGCTTTTTAAAAAGATGAGTGGAAGCAACGGTGGAAAGTTCACTAGGAAGCTGGTTCCAGCTTTTTCCTACTGTGTTGGTGAAAAGTGAGTCCCCAGCTTTGTTGTTGGATTTAATAGTGGAAACTAGAAGCTTATTTGAGTGTAGTGTTGCAAGATTTTTGTAGGGGGTAATCAGATTAGTGAGGATTGGGGTATTATTAGGGTGGTAAAGGATCTTTTGGGTGATAACAAGTTGTTGACAAAGTAGTTGGTTCTGCAGTTCTAACCATCCCAGTTGTTTGAGGTTGTGACAGTGGTGAGTTCTAAAGGGGGTGCCAGTGGCAAATCTGGCTATGTTACTGTAACTGGTGGAAAGTTTGGTGAGGTTGTTTTTAGACAGATTGGTATATACTGCAGAAGCATAGAACAGGGTAGAGATCAGGTGGGTCTGGGCAATAGTGATTCTGGCTGAAGGGGTAAGGAAGGGTTTGATTCTGTAAAGGGAGCCTAGTTTTTTGTTGACAGACTTTATTGTAGAATTAATATGGTCATCATAGCTAAGGGTTGTTATCAATTGTTATTCCCAGTAGATGGGTTGTAGTGTCAGGGGATATGTTAGTTCCATTGTTATAGGTTACTGTGAAGTGCAGTTCAGGTAACTTATGAGTAGGAGCAAAGAGCAGTAATTTTGTTTTTTGGGGGTTCAGAAGGAGGCAGTCTTGCATGAACCAATTTTCAATACTGTTTGGGTGAGAGTCCAAAGAGAGGTTATGGACTTGGCTGAACAAATTAAAGTAGAGTCATCTGCAAGTTGTATGTAGGTGGCTTGAGGAATTTTGGTATGTAGATCATTAATAAACAATGAAAAGAGAAGATGTCCTAAAATAGAGCCTTGTGGTACTCCAATGTTCACAGGGAGGGATGTAGAAAGATTATTATCCCACAATACTGCTTGCTGTCTGTTTTCCAGATAGGATTTAAACCATTGTAATGCTTGTGGATCTAGTGATTGGGCTTTTAGTACATCAATAAGCATGTTATGGTTCACCATATCAAAGGCTTTTGAAATGTCAATAAATAGTGCAGAGGAAAGAGTGTTATTGTTATGATTTTTGTTTATGGAGTCAGAAAAGGATAGCAGGGCAGTTGTTGTGTTATGGAATGGCCTAAAACCATGCTGGCAGTTGGCAAGTAAATTATTTTGGAGAAGGTGGTCAAGTAGTTGTCTGTGTATGCATTTTTACATTATTTTAGCTATTGGAGAGAGTAAGGCGATAGGCCGAAAGTTGTAGAGCTCGGTAGAGGACCCATCTTTATGTAGAGGGATGATGTGGGATACTTTCCATATGGAAGGGATTTTGCTTTCTAAAATTGTTCTATTTATAAGGATAGAGATGGGATAAGCAATGGCTTTAGCTGCAATTTGCAGGTATTCAGCTGGAAGACAGCAGAGGGGGTGCATGGTTTAAGTTTTTGAAGGAGGTTGCAAATGAGGGATGTAGGTACAGGTTGTATATGAAAGGTCGGAGATGGAATATTAGTGGTATTTAATGGGGAAGTGGTAATAAAAGTATTAGCTAGGGTTAGAATGGCTACAGTAAAATAGTTATTAAAGGCATCAGGAATCTGGTTAGAGTTATTATGGTTGAATCCTGAAGGGACAGGAGTTTTAGAGTGCCCTGGATGAAGAAGTTTGTTAATCCCTGACTAGAATTTTTGTGTTTTTTGTTGGTGGATTTGTTGGAGGTGAAGGTAATAGTCTTTTTTGTCTTGTAGAATGTATTTCTTGGTGGCATTTCTTAACTGTTTAAAGTAAAGGTGATCTGATGGACTTTTGGAGGCTCTACATTTGGCCCAAATTTTATTTCTGAGGAGGATCTTTTGCCTAGTTTGTTTTGTGAGCCAAGAGGCAATTTTGGTCCTTATTTGGGAAGAGTGATAGGGGCACGGTGAACTAGGATTTGAAGGAATCTAGTATTAAAGTAGATCACTGCTTCATCAAGTTGAAGATTAAACATTGGTGACCAGTCACATGCTTTCAGTTAATTTTGGAAGCTCTCTGGATTAAAGAATATTTTGGAACGGGAGGTTTTAAAAATATTAGTATTAGGGCTATGAATTCTTTGTTTAATAATATAGGTTAGCATATGGTCACTGATATCGTCAGGAAGGGTTCCTGGTTTATAAATATCAAGGTGGCTCTTGAGAAGGATCCAGTGTAGGGTGATTTCCTTATCACTTGGCTTATGGATTCTAGTAGGAGTGGTTATTTGTGAGAATCCGTAAAGATTTATGTGATTGGCAGGATTAGGGGAGCTACAGGTTGCCCAGTCTATATTAAAGTCACCTAACACAATGGTTTCCTGAGGCAGGTGGGTAGACAGGTAACTAAGTATGTTTTCAAGAGTATTGATATTATTTCCATGGGGGAGATATGTGCAAATTAGACAGATATATTTAGAGTTGTTGATTTGTAGTTTGGCAGTAAGGGTTTCTGCATAGGTATCTGAGGGTAGCAGCACATTGAAGGGGGAAACTTGGGAGTTCAGATTTATACAAAATGGCTACACCTCCACCCTTTTTGGTTTTGTGGTCACATCTCAGGATATTATATCCAGGAGGGGTAATTTCCTGGTTCAGAGTTGAGGGCTTCAGCCATGTCTCTGTAATACAGAGAATATCGAAAGAGTGCACATCTAAGAGTGCATGTAGGTGGGTAATTTTAATATTAATGCTATGGATGTTAAGGTGAGCTATCAGGAGGGAGTTAGATGGTCTATTTGGGGTAGTGATAGCAGGAGATGTTAGGTTGTGTGGGTTACTGGGAATATCAGTATTGGGGCCGGGGATTGGATGAATATCATCATCTAATAGGGGGTGTTGTTGAGGATGCTGTACAAACTTAAGGATTTTGTAGTAGTTGTTTAGGGTTTTTTGTGACAAGGAAGTAACATGGGAAGATCTATGGTACTTTGGAAGTATATAGATAGAGGTGGAGGTTATGTTACTGTGGTTGAGGGAGTTTATGCGAGAAACTGGTAGAGTTTGCTGGTACGGGTGGTGTTGTTCAGGAAGAGAAAAATGTTCAAAGAAGGTTAGTGTGTATGGTAGAGTAAGAGAAGCAAGAGTTGTAGTTAAGAGTAGTAGGTTTGTGTATATAGACTTGTGATGGGGCCATTAGGATGTGTAGATAAGGAGTTAGAGTATGTTGAGGGAAGGAGTGTAGTAAGTAAAAGTAAAGGTGGGAGAAGGAGAGAGTGCTGTATGAGGTAGAGTAGGTTGAGGAAAGAAGTGCACAATAAATTAAAATAAAGGTGGTTGTAGGAGAGTAGCTGTATAATATTTGTGATACAGAATGTGGTGTGGAGAGGTTAGCTAGTGGACCTAAAAAGGTAAATTAACTTAATTAAGGAATTGTTGAGGTTGGGGGTGGGGCTGTTAAGTTGAAGTAGTAAGTGATAGTTTTCTTCCTAACTCTGTCAACTACTAGTTCTAATTCCAAATGTTCTTCATTAGACCATTTCCTGCACTCAACTCCAAACAAACAGAACTGCCATTAGTCTAGAGTCTACCTCTGAAATAATCTCACTCCAGATTCTCCTAGCCATTTCTCATAGCTCTTTAATTTCCTCACATGCCCAGAACATATGCAATTGGTCTGCATTTGCTATCTCAAACTAACAGCAGCATATCTACTCCCACCTCCACTTTCTGTGCTGTTACTAAAGTTCTGCTGTATAAACATTTCCTTCTGAACCCACCCTATTCAAGAATCTCATCATGTCAATACTTCTCCTTAGAGATGATCTTTCTCCCAGTCCCTAAACTCTTATCCACACTTTCCTCAACCTCTCAAAAAAAATTTTTTTCTAAGCTTGTTTCCTGCCTTTCCTATAAGTTGTCTAGTCCAGATACAGATTTGCTGTATCCAGGACTGTTTGTAAGCTTCTGAGCCCCCAAACCTTTCTGTGTTGGAGGGAAGCCTTCTAGCTTAATTTTGTTTCTTAGAACTAGCCAGTTTTCTAGTTTCAGCACTCAAATCTGTTTCTTTTGAGCTCAGCACTTGTTCAGAACTCATTGTAAGCACTAAGCAAGCTACAAATTACTGCAGCACTCAACTTTCCTCACTTGTCTAGAGAAAAACAGTTTTAGTATTTAATAAATAAGCACCTATCCAGGCATGTCTAAGGGTCGACTCCCGGTGTTTTCTCCTGTCTACCTGATGAATCTGGGCATCTTGGGGCAATGCAGCAATTGCCTCATGTACACAGACAACCCTCTCCTCCTACCAACCAACACTACAACCTGTGAGAGATGCAGTTATATAACCAAACTGGAAGCAAAGCTCTCTTCACCCAAGACTGGACTAGACAGTCAAGAGGAGAAGGTAAACACTTGCACCACACCACAATCATCACATAGTCCCTCAAAACCTACACCACCAAAACACACACACAGAAACACAAAACACACACCTACATTCGTGGAGGCTCTCAAAAAAATCTACCCAAGCAACTGGGACCTCCAAAGCAGAAACACAAGCAACCTCCACCCCCCAACACAACCCAAATGACACGTAGCCCACAAACTCAGTGTGCCACTCAACCACAGCCCATAAGGCATAACAACGTACCTAACACTCTAGTCATAGGTGACTCTATAGTCAGGCACACTGATGTTCCACTCACCAGGCTAAACAAGGAGAAAGTTACTGTCAGCTGCCTGTCAGGTGCCAGGATCCGCCACATAATGAATACACTCAGGTCACTCCACAGCAAGTACAAATATGACTCTGTCATTATCCATGTTGGTGTGAATGACCTGAGACGTACCTCCCTGGACTACATGAAAAGAGACATGGAGGAGCTTTCTGATATTGTAGCCCAGGCAGGTATGACCCTAGCTCTGAGTAGCATTCTGCCATCACCCAGAATGATATCACAGTACAAGGACAAAATGATAGACTTCAACAATTGGCTAAACTTCTGGTGTCATTCTAAGGGGATCCAGTATCGGTCTGCCTGGGATGACATAATCGACAAACCACGATGCTTTGCCAGAGATGGCTTGCACCTGTCGCTCTTGGGATTCCGGATACTGGCTAAGGCTCTTGCCACCCCTATAATGCCTTTTTTAAGCAAGGTTCAAATGACAAATTCACCACCATAACAGGTACAAGCAAGCAAAATCTGAGGGTAATGCTACTCAGTGCTAGAAGTCTAAACCTCAAAATGTACTCACTCGAGGCACTCCTTAAAATGGAGAACATCGACATCTGTGCAGTGATAGAGACCTGGTTCAAGGCTCCAGAGAGCAACCCTGCATTACCAGGCTATAATTCATACCACACCTTTCGGCCATCTAACGTGGACCAAAGCACGAAAGGCGGAGGTCTGTCCATATTCATTAAGGATATCTACACCTCCATGCTAGTTGCTCAGCATAATGCATCTGAAATTATCCAAGTGCAACTAACACTGGGCAAGACCGCAATGCAAACTGTAGCTTGCTACAGATCCCCCACCATGGCCCAGGATTCCCACTCCTCATTTCTTGATACACTGGAAAATATTAGGGTACAACTAACACCTTAATAATGGGCGATTTCAACTACCCACCATTAACTGGGAAAACTACTCATGTACCAACTCTTGTGCTCAACTTTTTCTGGAATTCATAAATTCCAATGCCTTGGATCAACTTATCCACATCCCCACCAGTGGCAGCAATATCCTAGACCTGGTCATTACCAACATGGGCAACCGGTATTCCACACCAGAGGTCAATTCCTCGTTGGTCAGATCCGACCACAAGCAAATCACCCCAGACATCCACATCCCAGCCCCACCCCCCATTAGGGAAACCACCGTAAAAAATTTCTCCAAAGCCAACTTCACGCTTCTTAAGACAGAAGTGGCAAACTTCACGACACCCATGCTGATGGACAATAGAGATACGACTGCTGAATCCTATACAATTGCACTTTATAAGCACTTACACGAGTACATGGATCATGCAATCCCTAACAGAACCAAGATGCTATCATCCAAAAAAAGGAAGCCAATCTGGTGGTCCCCTGCTATAAACAAACTCTACAACAGAAGAAAGAAACTGTTGCAAAAGAGAGTAAAATCCCATGATTGGAGGAACTCTGTGGTCAGCCTCAGTAAGAAGCTGAGAGTCCTCATAAAATCCTCCAAAGCTAGTTATGAAAACAAAATCATCACTGATTCTAAAGACAACCACAAAGCATTCTATAGCTATGTCAAGAATCTCAATGGCAACACTTAGATCTGCTCTGAGTTACAGCACAATGGCACTAAATATACAGAACCAGCTGATATTGCCAACATCCTGGCAGATAGGTTCAGTGCTAACTTTACCCCTCTGTCATCCCCTAAAGGACCCATCTCTATACCAGAAGAATGCAAAGTACCTGTACTCACGGCTGTACAGGTAAAAAAACACACTCTCCAAAGCCAAGAACACAGCATCCATGGGACCTGACAACATCCCATGCTGCATTCTACATGAACTACAGAACGAACTGGCACCCCACCTAAGTACCTTGTTCAATCATAGCCTCACCTCAGGCTTTGTGCCCACTGAATGGCACACAGCAACAGTTATCCCACTCCACAAAGGGGGAGCCAACATGGACCCCGGGAACTATTGCCCCATTAGCCTGATGAGCCTGGTCTGCAAGGCTATGGAGCGTATCATCATGGAACTTATAAACAATGACATTGGTAATCTCCAAACTCTGTACCCTACCCAGTTTGGGTTTGTAAAAGGTAGATCATGTCTCCTAAACCTGATAGACTTCTTTGAAGCGGTCACCAAAGCTGTAGATGAGGGTAGGGTGGTACACACAGCCTATCTAGATCTCACCAAGGCTTTTGACACCATCCCCCACTCTGGAATTATAGACAAACTCACTAAACTAGGTATAAATCCCTATGTCACAAGATGGGTTACCAAATGGCTCACTGACCGAACCCACACTGTGAAAGTAGCAGACTGTAAATCCAACTTCAGACCAGTGACAAGTGGAGTACCACAGGTTTCATTCCTAGGTCCTCTCCTGTTTGGCATCTACTTCTCTGAAGTACAGGCTAACACAGAAGGTATTTGGCTAACAAAGTTCGCAGATGACTGCAAACTAGGAGCCATAATCAAATCTCCTAACGATGTGGACATCCTACAAAATGGCCTCAATGAGACAGATGCCTGCTGTCAAAGCCATGGCCTCAAGCTCAATGCCAAAAAGTGCATTGTCATCCCTTTTGGTAAAAACTCTCTACCTATGAACTACCACATAGGTGGTAGTCTACTTAACACCGAAAGTGTGATAAGACCTTGGGACACAGGTGGACAGTAGTCTCTCCTTTGATAATCACATCGCCACAGTAGTCAGGAAATCCTTCTATGTGGCACACCTTATCACAAAAGGTTTCTCATCCAGGAAAAAAGAGGTCATTGTTCCCCTCTACTCATCACTCATTAGACCCACTATAGAGTACAACGCCCCTTTTGGTATGTACCTCACAAGACATCTACAACAACTGGAAAGGCCATAAAAATACCTCACAAAGAGGATTACTGGCCTCAAACAGATGCTCTACGCAGACCGTCTCAAAAAACTCCAGCTTTACTCTGTCGCATATCGCCTACTCAGAGGTGATCTCTGCCTAACATACAAAGCTATGTCAAACCCAGAGCTGTTGGACATGCTCCACATAAAGAAATCCCAATCGCTCCGAGCTACATGCTCTAATGATCTAAACCTTGTCACCACAATAAACAGAACATGCTGGAGGGATAGATTCCTATCTCCGAGACTTTCCATACTCTGGAACAAACTACCTATCTATATCAAACAAAGCTCCTCATTAGCACTCTTCAAGAAAAATCTTGATGATTGGATGGGAGATAGGAAATTCACCCCGGGGGTCACTTCTGTGGCTCTCCTTGACAGGGGCACATGAAAATAATTTTCTTGGGTGGCAAAAGCCAGGGTACCATTTGGCTAGGCTTATATAGGCCCTAAGGCCAATAGCATAGTACCTACCTATGAATAGTCATTTGAAGTGTTGTTTCACACAAATTTTTATATCTTTGTCTTTTTCCCAGCCTCTTTCTATTTCCTTTGGCTTCTCCCTTTATATTTCCATTTACCTTTCATCATACACACTCCATTTTCTACCCTGCCTGGCATCTTTTATTATGTCTTTCGGCTTTTCCCAGTTAGGGGTTGCCACAGTAGAACTCCGGTCCGCTAATGATTGGCAGTAGATTTTTACATGCTGAGTTGCTGGCCCTGATGCACAACCTTCAACGAAGGTATGCCCATTCACACATGTCTCCACACAGAAGATGCTCTAGCTGAGAATCGAACAGGACAACGTCTTACTGTGATGCGACATTACCGCAGCATCACCACCGCAGATAACTACCCCTACCTTGCCTGGCATCTCCTGTATGAATTTTCACAAGGAGCCCTTTATGAAATAACAAATTCCTTTCCCTTACTCCATATTTTCCTGAGTTTCTTCAAGAGGCTCAACCTACATCTATCTCTAAAGTTCTTCACTACACTAATGCACGTATTCTTCCAACTCCCTAGTTTCCTTTTATTTCCTCTGATTTCTGTTCCTGGAATGTACTTAATCATCTGTTTAAATGTTGTAGATTTTACTCGGAGAAACCTCTTCACTGCCTTGTCTGACCCTTGTTTGATTTATTGGTATATACCTGTACATTTCCCTTTGTATCTCCTCTTCCAACCAAATCATTCTCCTCCTTTCAGCTCTCAACCTATAAATCTCTGAGCTAGATTAATTGTTTTTATATACCTTTTGAAATGTATTGTGTTCAATCCTCCTATTTTCTAGCCACTTGTACTCTGTCCTTTGCTATTCTGACAAAGTTGCTACAACCTGAAATTATCTCATATGTTATATACCAGACAGTGTTATGGTTGAATACAGGAGTGACATCATGGTATACCCCAGGGTCCAGTTTTGGGTCCTATTTTATTTCATACTGTTGTCTTGGATTTTGCTAATTCTGGTTAACCAAAAATGCCGATGATTATAGAATCAGTGCCACTGCAAAAATGGGTAGGATATTGTAAAATTAAATAAATATTTACAGAAGATTACAACTTGAACAACTAAAATAGACATAAGCTTTAATAGTAAGAAATGTAAAGTGGTAACTTGTGGTAGTATGAATAGAATATGCATTGTGCTCAGTTATCAGGTATTAAAATTAGAAAACTAATAAGTGCATATTTTTCATTCAAAGAAAGTCTCCAACATAAAAGCAGAAGCTATGAGGCCTATCAGGCTTTTATTTAAGGTTACTGAAGCCAAAGACCATGTACTGCTGTGTGCTCTTTATAGGACGATGGTTAGATCAATTATTGAATATAACTTGCTTTTTGCCAACTTACAAGAGGGTACCTGTGTTGTTTAGAAATTTTACAGTAACGAATCCTCTTACAAAAGTTAAATTTGTACAGTATTATTATGCAATGTTCCTTGCTGTTTAAATGTGAGCTTTAAGTCCAAATTACGAGCAAAAAGCTTCAAGTCCGTTAATATAGAACTTAAACCATCCACAGCACAAGGAATGAATTTCAGTCCCTTATTTAACAATGTTAGAGCAAATATTGTAAGCTCTGTTCTTAGACAGATTGATACCAGAATGTATCCAAGAAAGAAGAGTCACAGTCCAGAACACCAAACTAAAAAAACAAAGACTGGACAACGAAGGGCAAAACTACTGACTGATGGAAAACACAAATTTATTTTAATGCAACTGAAATAAAACACACGTTTTCATCCAAGTAACTCTCAGACTTCATCAGAAATGGAAAACCATTGAACCCAGGTTGATTTATCATACATCAATTAAATAAATTACTGATCAATCAAGGATTTAAAGAGACATACCTAAAATACAAGGTAAAAATTAAACCCAAACTGAAAAATAGAAATAATATACTGGATTAATACAAAATAACCTTGTCAAATAAAAAACAATATTTACATGTGTACTAGAAGTGGAACATGTCACAAATGATAAAAGAAATGGACATAATCAATGAATTTGTGAAAGCATATAAAAATATTTATACTAGATGAATAAAATATTTTTAAAAAAGACATCAATATGAGATAAAAATAAATTCATAATTTAGCTGCCCTTAATTTGAGTAGAGGTACAAGAGAAATGTATTCATTGAGACTCGGGGCTTTGTTAGCTTCTAAAAATAACTGCCAATAAGTCTCCCTGTATTCCAATTTGTGTTCTCAGGGCCCACCTCTAAGTTCCTTGGATAGAGTTTCTAACACAAAGAAGGAAAACTTGGCATTGCTACAGGAGAGAGTGTGCTTGTACAGTGCATTGTTGACATTGCACTTGTTGATATCATTCATTTGCTCATAAATTCTGCGTTTGAGCTGTCTCTCAGTTTTGCCAACGTAGAAACTGTCAACATCCACAGGTAACCAAATAAACCAGGCCCTGGGAATTACAATTGGTATAAGTTTTGGCAGTTAATGTTTTAGCTCTACTTGGTAATGGGACCTGTTCTTTATTGTTAATAAAAGAGAATTGATTGCAGGCCCCACATTTATAAGTACCTACCTTTCTGTGAGCAAAAACGTCCTCATGTTTGACAGACTCAAGTAAATTTTTAATATTTTGCCCCTGCCTGAACACTACCTTAATGGATTTACCTTTTGGATTAGGTAGATCAGTAAAACTTGAAAACTTATCCCACTCTTAATACTGTATTCTTAATGTGGTTAGCATTGGAACTAAAATTAGTTACAAATGCCCTAATGTAGCCAGCCTCATTAGAACTAATACAACCATGTTTATTGGAAAAAAACAGTACCCATACCTAAAATGGGCCTATAAATGGTATCCCAACCATGTGTGACTTCTGCCCTGATTGAATCTATAAGCTCATCAGGGTAACCTCAATCAAAGAACATCTGTTGTAACACATTACATTCATAAAAGTAATCAGAATCATCAGAGGTCATGTGACAAATGCCCACGAATTGACCCTTGATGATGCCTTTTTCTGATAAAAAGGATGTATGCTATCAAAACTGATATGTATTAGAAAAGGTAGGTTTTCTAAATATTACAGAGTTAAAACCTAAATCAGTTTTTGGTAATGTAACATCTAAATAATGAATGGTAGATGGATCAACATGATACGTTAACTTAAGGAAATCAGTACTTTGATTGAGATAAGAAATAAAATCCCTCAAGAGATCTTCACCCCCAACCAGAAAATACAAATATCGTCCAAGAACCTGGAGAAGAAATTCCAATGTTGGGAGAAAGCACAGTGGTGCACAAATTTGTGTTCCCACACAGACACAATAATGTCTGCAAAAGGTGGGGCACAATTAGCTCCCATAGCAACTCCTGATTCTTGGCGATAAAATTCTCCCTCGAAAAATAAAAAAATGATTCTTCAAGACCAGCTCTGCCAGTTCATTATATAGAAAAATATTGTTAGTAACCCCTGGTCTACTCTTTAGTTAGTGCTTCTTCAATAACAGAATTTATGTTAACAGTACCTTTTAAAGAAATTATTTTTGAAGTTTGAAATTGCTTTGACTTCTTCCTCTTTTCCTTTGTGTTGAACGGCCTCTGGAACATTCTTGTTTCTTCACCACAACCTGTTCTGGTAATTTTGAATGTACGACCATTTGTTCTGTTAAAAAAAAAATGCCTCAGTAGACAAAGAATTCCTTATCGCTTGTGGGCGTGTCTCCATTACCAATAGGGTTGCCACCTTTTGTCGTGGCTAAAACCAGAGTAAAGCCACACCCCTTGAGTCACCAGTAACCCCACCCATCCCACCCCCTCTACTGCCCACATTCTGCCAATTTTGTGACATCATGATGACATCACTCGGCAGAGAATGCCCTCTTTTTCCATTCCTGTTGCCTGCTTTCGGCTGATTTACTATGCTTTTCTGTAAAAAAAGCATAGTAAATCAGCCAATTTACAAACTCCAATAGTCTGTTTCCTTTTTGAAACAGAATACTGGAGTTTGTACAGTGTTTTCCAGACTACTGGAGAATCAGTTTGATTTCCGGATAGTCTGAAAAAAAAACGGATGGGTGGCAATCCTGATAACCAACCCTGATGACGTCAATGGTATCTCATTGGTTGAACTGGCCATCGGTCCATTTTGACCCATTTTGATTAATATCAGGTTGTGTATTACTCTGTTGCACAAGATTTAAAGGCACAGTGACATCATCCAGATCATCCAGGTGATTAGATTGTCTATTTGGAACAAAAGTGACATTCTTAGCAGTCTCAGGGTTATTTTTACTTTTGGCCAGGCCAAAATCTGAAGGAAAAGAGGAAGAAGTCAAAGCAATTTTAGACTTCAAAAATCATTTCTTTAAAAGGTACTGTTAACATAATTATCAATCTAACACAGAGCTTACAATATCTGATCTAACATTGTTAAATAAGAGACTGAAATTCATTCCTTGTACTGTGGATGGTTTAAGTTCTATATTTATGGATTTGAAGCTTTTTGCTCGTAATTTGGACTTAAAGCTCATATTTAAACAACAAGGAACATTGCATAATAATGTATGTAAATGCTCTAGTGTCTTTATATCAAACAGCCACCCTGTTGTTGTTGCCTTTTCTACTATCTGTGAAAGACAGATTAGAGAAATATATAACAAAAGTTATTTTAGAAATATGTACTTCCTTAAAGAAACTGATACAGGATAATAGTATAGTTATAAAATAAGCTGATAAAGGTGGCATTGTTATTGTTATGGACAAGCAAATGTATTTTAACAGCATGTCTTTGTAAGCAGTAATGATGTTTATAAGTCTGTGAGTGTTATTAACACAATGATATACGACTTGCAGCTGATGAATGACATTACCATAGAGCTTTATCAATATTTTACTGTAGCACATCCCAAACTACCTGTTTTATATGGGCTACCAAAGGTCCACAAAAGGTTAGAACTCCCCCCCCCCCCATGAGACCAATTGTATCTGGGAGGGGTTGGGCCACTGAGCCTATTTCAATTTATTTACAGAATGTATTGTCTAAGCAACTTTCATATGTAAAAAGCTATATACAGGATACTGCTGATTTTTTGAGAAGTTTCTCTGGTTGGTTTAACACATATAAATCTCTTGGTACTACCAATACATTTCTAACGGTGACACTTGACATTCGGTCACTTTTTACTGTTATACCAAATAGTTATGGCATTGATGCCATAAGGGAACTGCTGGTCAAAAATGGGCAATATTCTAGTAGATTCAATGAAACTATATGTGAACTATTCCAGTTAGTACTAGATAATTATTTTGTTTTCAATGAAAGAATTTACCATCAAATATCTGCCATAGCAATGTGTACTCCCATTGTTAATACATATGCTAACCTAGTGCTGGATAAATGGAAGACTGAATTTATATATCATGGCCCACAGCAATATTCGCAGAATATTAGTTGCTTTAAAAGATATGTGGATGATTTGTTTTTTATTTGGCGTGGTAGTAGGGATAAATTAGATGTGTTTTTAAACTATTTAAACAGCAATGAATTTTTACAAATTTCTAGGATATGTTCAGATACTAGCATTAACTTTTTGGATGTGAGAATTTTGTTTGATGGTACTGAAATTCAAACTACTGTTTATAAAAAACCTACACATAGGAATAAATTTCTCCATCGAAACAGTATGCATGCACCATGTGTTTAAAAATGTCACAAAAGCTCAGTTTGTTAGAATTAGTAGACTTAATACTTCTATAGAAGAATGTAAGAAACAAATGCAGGAACTGAAAGATAAATATAGCAGAAGCTATGTTATAAAGACGTTTGTCAAGAATGGGGGGTAACAGCAGCTAAATCAGGTATGTTTCCTTGCTGCAATTGTAGCTGTTGTGGTCATTAATAAAAAATAATACTTTTCAACACCCAATAACTAGGAAGAATTATATATTTTCTGGCTTAGCAACATGTGTTACAATTAATATAATATACCTGGCTACCTGTAATAGATGTCAGGCATTTTATGTTGGGAAATCTACCAGAAAACTGAAGGAAAGAATAACTGAGCACCATTCAGAAATAAGAAGTATTGACACTAATTCCTTGACTAAGCATATCAGTACATGTGGAAATGCACATACCTTCTCTTTTAGGGTGATATATAGAGTATGTAAGGATATAGGAGGGGGAGATCTTAACAATAAGCTTGAGATGAAGGAAGGTCAATGGATAATACATCTTTGTGCTGATGTATTACCACGTTTTAAACCAGGCGGTTTCTTTAAAACCTGTACTAAGGTATAAACAAATGTGTTTGAAATAGAGTTCTGTGCTTCTGCAACTATTGTTTTTAACTAGGATTGATTGTTTAATTGAATAATTAATGGTTATGTGTTAGTATTTTATACACTGATGAAGGGTTTGTTTGACCTGAAAGCTTTATTTTATTGTATTAAACACTTGTTCAGTATCAGCGTTGCTTGTTTTTTTTCATACTACATATGCTGGATTTACACCAAGCATGCTGACTGGACTGCCCGATCAGCATGTGTGTTTTTGAATAGTTATGACCTTTTATTGCATCATCCAAGGAGCCCATTTTTATAATATTTAAACAGAGTAGCTAAGAGGAGAGGATATTGCTCAGACAATTCCACATTTATGAAATAAGTTGCTATCTAAATTCCTAATTGCAGAGTCATTACTTTTTTCAAAAATCTGTTGGATGAAGTTTAGTTGGAACCTTACAGAATTTGCAGAATTTGATCGTTTTTTACCCCCCCAATAAAGGTAGCAACATCCTTGAACTGGTCATTACTAACACGGTCAAAAACAGAGGTGACTAAATTCAAGGAAACCCATGCAAATGGAGATCAGTTGCATGACCGCCAAATCATACACCAATTCACTGTACAAATGCATGGATCTCGCCATACCCAACAGAACCAAGATGCTCTCCTCAAAAAAGGAAGCCAATCTGGTGGTCCCCTGCCATAAACAAACTCTACAATAGAAGGAGGAAACTGATGCAGAATAAGGCAGCAAAATTCCCTTATCAGCCTCAACAAAAAGTTGAGATCCCTCATCAAATCCTCTAAAGCTAGCTATGAAAACAGAATTGCAGCAGATAGTAAAGAAAACCACAAGGCCTTCTATAGTTATGTAAAGAATCTCCACAGCAATACCCAGATTTGCTCTGAGCTACTGCACAATGCTACCTCCGATATTGCCAATATACTGGTCGACAGATTCAGTGCTAACTTTACCCCCCCAAGGGACCAATCACAATACCAGTAGATTGCTAGGCACCCAGTATTACTGCTGCACATGTTAAAACAACACTGTCCAAGGCCAAGATTACAGCTTCTATGGGACCTGAAAGTATCCCTGGCTATGTTCTACATGAACTACAGAGTGAACTGGCACCTCACCTGCGTGCCCTGTTCAATCACAGCCTCACCTCAGGCTTTGTCCCTACCAAATGGCGCACTGCAACAGTCATCCCTCTCCACAAATGAGGAGCAATTACAGACCCTGGGAACTATCGCTCCATTAGCCTGACGAGTCTGATATGCAAAGCTATGGAATGCATCATCATGGACATAATAAACAAAGATATAGGGAATCTCCAAACTCTGGATCCCACACAGTTTGGTTTTGTGAAGGGTAGATCATGCCTACTCAACTTGGTCAACTTCTTTTAGTCAGTCACTAGAGATGTGGATGAAGGCAAGGTGGTTCATACAGCCTACCTTGATCTGGCCAAGGCCTTTGATACCATTCCCCACTCAGGAATCATAGGAAAACTCACTAAGCTAGGCATCAAACCCTATATCACTAGGTGGGTTGAAAACTGGCTCACAGGTAGAACCTACAGTGTGAAAGTAGTAGACTCCAAGTCAGACTGCCAACCAGTCATGAGTGGAGTCCCAGAGGGTTCGGTTCTGGGTCCTCTCCTGTTTGGTATCTACCTCTCTGAAGTCCAGGCCAACATGAAAGGACTCTGGCTGACAAAGTTCGCAGACAATTGCAAGTTGGGAGCCATTATTAACTCCTCGAGTGATGCTGACATCCTACAGAAAGGCCTCACTGAGACCAAAATGCCAAAAAATGTGTCATCATCCCCTTTGGGAAAAACACGATTCCCATGAATTACCACATTTGTGGTAGTCCACTGAACACAGAAGGCATTATAAGAGATCTGGGAACACAGGTTGACAGCAACCTCTCTTTTGACCACCACACTGCCACTGTGGTCAGAAAGTCCTTCTATGTGATGCATCTCATTACTAAGGGTTTTGTATCCAGGAAGAAAGAGGTCATTGTCTCCCTCTACTCTTCCCTCATTAGGCCAGTCATTGAGTACAATGACCTATTTGACATGTACCTCACTAAACACCTACAACAATTGGAGAGGCCACAAAAGTACCACACAAAGAGGATCCTAGGCCTTAAACATTTGTCTTATATGGACAGCCTAAAAAAAAAATCTAACTATTCTCTCTCATATCACCTACTTAGAGGCAATCTCTGCTTGACTTATAAAGCCATGTCTGACCCAGCTCTGTTAGAAATGCTTCATCTAAAGAAATCCCAATCCCTTCACACCACATGCTCCAGAGAACTCAACCTCATTACCCCAATCAACAAAACATGCTGGAGGGACAGGTTCATAACCAACAGCCTGCCCATGCTATAGAATAGACTTCCCATACATGTCAAGCAGAGCACCTCACTGGCCCTCTTCAAGAGAAATCTTGACGAGTGGATAGGAAATAGAAAATTCACCACAGGGATTACTGCAGTGGCTTTACTCAACAGAGGCACTGGGAACTAAGGTCGGGTGACACGATGCGAGGGTAATCCTATGGGCTAGGCTTGTAAAGGCCCCAGGGCCATTAGCCTAGTACACACGTATGAACATAATGCAGTGTAAAATGCTATGCAATTACGAAGGAGATGCAAAGAAGGAACAGGAAAAAGGTCAGTGACTTTCTGAGGCAACAATGTCATGTAGTAAAGAGTAGGCAAGAAGAAATCTGCTGTTCAGATAAAAATGGAATCTAAAATTGATTCTTTCACCAGTTCTGTAGTGACAATTCTTTTCTTCTCAAGAGAAAATTATAATCATTCATTTTTTCTTTCCCTCTTCCTGTGTATGGTTCAGAAATGGATACATGATATGGTGCTATTTATTAGGTTTTCCGGCTCAGGATTATAATGGTATCAGGGGATTACTACATGGTGCTGCGGTAGCGTTGTCGCCTCACAGTAAGACGTTGTCCTGTTCGATTCTCAGCTAAAGCGTCTTCTGTGTGGAGACATACATGAATGGGCATGCCTTCGTTGAAGGTTGTGCATCAGGGCTTGCAACTCGGTATGTAAAAATCTGCTGCCAATCAAAATCTACTGCCAATCATTAGTGGACCGGAGTTCCGCTGTGGCGACCCTAACCGGGAAAAGCCGAAAGATACAACAAGTATTATTATGTCAATGAACAATCACCAGTACATAACCTAGTTCACATGGAAAACTAAGGAAAAAAAAAAAACACCAACATACAGGAGATGTCTTCCACAAACCTACAATTTAGTAAAAATATTTAGTACTTTTGCCCAATGTATATGAACTTGATCAAAACAGTTCACACAGCATTCTCCAGATTTATATAGTAACCAGTCACATGGTAACTAAGCATATGATACACAAATTCTCAAAAATTCTTAAAATAACATGCTTAATGTATCAACAAAAATAAACATGCAAGTATAAAAATAGGAGTATAAACATATACATAACCGTAACATTTGCTATCACCCTCTTATCATACTCATCTTCAATTTATCCCAAAACTTAAAGAGATGGTGACATATGTTTCAAAACCAGAAACAAAGAACAATTATTATTCAAGTTATCGATGCATGGTGTCAGGGAATTATGACAGTTTTACATCAATGCATGGTGTTAGGGGATTACTGCACAGTGCTAATGCACTATATCAGAAGGTTACTGCACAGCATTATTATGTCGATGCATGGCATGAGGGTATTATTGCACAGTATTATTATATTGATGAATGGCATGAGAGGATTACTTCACAATATTATTATACTGATGCATGGCATGAGGGAATTACTGCAAAATATTATATTGATGCATGGCGTGAAGGGATTATTGCACAGCATTATTACACCGAGACATGGCATGAGGGGATTATTACACAGCATTATTATATCAACGCATGGCATGAGGAGATTACTGCACAATATTATGTCATTGCATGGTGTGAGGGAATTACAGCACAGCATTATATTAATGCATGGTTTTGGGAGCACTGCACAGTACTATTTCATGGATGCATGGTATCAGGGAATTATGACACAGTATTGCTATACTGATGCATGGTATCAGGGGATAACAGTTCAGTATTACTGGGATTACTGCTTGGTGTTACTGTATCGATGTATGGTATCAGAGCATTACTGCACAGTATTATTATATAGATTTATAGTTCTAGGGATTACTGCAGATTATTATTATACTGGTGCAAGGTATCAATGGATTACTGTTCAGTATTATGATATCAATGCATGGTGTCAAGATACCACAATATTATTACACTGATGCATGGGAAAGTGTTCAGCAGAATTTACAGGCAAATACGTGCAAACATAGTGAAGAATGAAAACATTTTATGTGAAGACTACATTTAGCTAAACTCCCTGCAAAAACTGAGGTGAAAAAAGAAACCAGGAAACATTGTGTTTAGTTCAAGGATGTACAGTAGGAGAATGTACTCAACATTTTTATAGTGTAAATGGATAAATGGCTTCTGCGACATAAGTCAACAGTATTTTTTTGGGGCACGCATGTTAGGATTACATGCAGTCCCCGGGTTATGGACATCCGACACGCAGAAAACCCATACATATGAACAAGCTGCCGCAATGTTGGAAATAACATATGAAAAATGAATACAGTTAAAAGTTGCCAAAGTGTGTGTGTGTGTGTGTGTGTGAGAGAGAGAGAGAGAGATTGGGAGAGTGAGAGCAATTGTGTGTGAGTGAATGCAGGTATGAATGAGGAGGCGACTGCGTGTGTGTGAATGGAGAGTGGGTGTGATGTGTGAGTGAATGCATGTATGAATGAGGAAGTGTGTGTGTGTGTGTGTGTGTGTGTGTGTGTGTGTGTGTGTGTGTGTGTGTGTGTGTGTGTGAGATCGGGAGAGTGGTTGCAATGTGTGAGTGAATGCAGGTATGAATGAGGAAGACACTGTGTGTATGAGATAAAGTGAAAGCGAACAAGTGATCCTCTGGCAGCAGTTAACAGGTGGGTGGTTGCATAAGGGGAGGGGGGTTAGGGTTAAGAGTGTGGGTGGGTGTTGGTGTGTGTGCCATACCCCTAAACCTCTTAGAGCAAAAAATCTGGACAAAGCCATAAATAAAAGTTGGACAAATACCCACAAATAGGGACAATTTTTAAATATTGTTGTTACAAACTTAGAAAGTGAATAGAATAACAGCTTTTGCATTAGCATGAATTTTCTGAAGGGTATAAATTCTGAAACTCAAATGTCAATCATCATACCTCTTAGTGCAAGAAATCTGAACAAAGCCATGAATAAAAGTGGGACAAATGCCCCAAAATGGGGGCAATTTCTAAATATAGCTGTTATAAACTTAGAAAGTTGATAGAATAACAGGATATGAAGTTGGGAACCCAAAGGTCTGTCATTTTCTAACTGCAATATGTAGTGATTTCCACTAATTTGCCAGAAAACCAGAAGTATATGAAAAGCAGACCAAAAATAGGAGGCCAAAATCTGGACATTCTGCGAAAATATGTACAGTTGAAAGGTATGTTTTCTATCTTCAGTTTTTAATGATTTGCGACTACTTTTGCTAAACAACCACAATTTTATGAAAAATGGAACAAAAATATGAAGCAAAAAATCTGTACAGTTGAGAGGTAACGTGTGTGTGTGTGTGTGTGTGTGTGTGTGTGTGTATGTGTGAAAAAATCCTCATAAACACTGCATTTAACAAGATGCCTTAAACCAGCTTTGTTGATAGGAAGTAAGGAAGCATTGCTCATAGAAAACAATGAAGCATAGCTACAGTATACAGTATTATGTTTAAGATTTTTTTTTTGTTTGTTTGGAAGCATTTTTAAAGTGTTTTATATGCAAAGAAAAGGAAAATAAATACTAGACTGAGGCAAACATTTGACTAAGTGACATTTAATAAGAACCATATGTAAGCATTTCAACTTGCATACAAATGTGACTTAAGGACAGACCAAAAAATGGATCTTGTTCTTAATCTGGGGACTGCCTCTACTATAAGACTATTATGACATATCTTCTCCAGTAGCTGTTAAACTTGAAAAGATAATTTTTACTACTTTAGGGCTAAAATGGAAAGGCAAATACAGTGAGGTTTTATTAAAGGTAACTTCATACAATACTGATGTATAGCAGATTTTAAACATTAGACATGGAGTAAAGGATAGGAGAATAATAGGATTTGGCCTTTTACTGTTTTGTAACATTTTGGAATGCATTCCTCGGGTTCAAGAAGCTCGGCGCAAGGACGGTTTTAGCCTTGCGCCGAGCGTCCTCACTACAGATGGCGCAGCAGTGCCATATGAAAATGTATAAGGGCGCGCCGCTGCACCCTCGATGTGCCCAGGAAACGTGTGCGAGTGCAGGGGGCATGTACAAGTGCTCTACAGAGGAGTAAACATGTCCTGACACTTGCAAAACCTACTATGCCTATTAGTAGAGCCCGCCCCTAATAGTAAATCAGTAAGTCAGTGTCTGTGGATAACGAAATGTATGCTAAGCATACAAGAGTGTCCACGGACAGGGAAAGAAAATCAAAGTAGTAAACACACAAGTACGTAGTGGAATGTAGAGTCCTGCCCCTAGAACTGTCACAATTGGATTCCCTGTCCACGTGTCCCTATTATACATTCGAATTGCAGCAATAGCGAAGATGTAAGCAAAGCGCAGCATGTCCGCGCGTCGCCGCCCTCCACCGAGTGTAGTTTACACATTGTATTCATTCAAATAGAGAAAAACAAGCAGAATCAATGTGTCAATAGTGTAGTGTTTAGAGCATCCGCCTATCAAACAGGCAGTCACGGTTCGAGCCCAACAATAGCACATATCATTTTCCATGTGGAATGAATGTCATTTTGCCGTAAAACTGACATAAGAGTATCGCATGAAATATTTAACTTAAATATAATTCAAGCAAAGTCACACTATCATAATGAATAAGGTACTAGTAAGCAGGTGTAAACACAAATAAACAGCAGTAAACACATATAAGTACCAGTAAGCAAGTCTGAGTGTACTTGCGCGGGTCTAAGCAGTGCCCAGCATAGGAAATGTATATAAGTATATACAGATATATAAATACACACACACACACATATACATATATACACATATATATATATATATATATATATATATATATATATATATATATATATACACAAATACACACACATATATATATATATATATATATATATATATATATATATATATATATATATATATATATATATATGAATGAAAGAACGACGCAAC